>NC_134845.1:82559912-82859912 GCF_965363235.1 Mytilus galloprovincialis | reverse complement strand
CTGATTACATAAGCAACCATACATAAAAAACCAGGTGCTCCACAGGGCGCAGCTTTATACGACCGCAGAGGTCGAACCCTGAACAGTTGGGGCAAGTATGGACAAAACATTCAAGCGTGATACAGCTCTGAATTGGGAGTGTGATCAAATTTTTGACATTACATGGTTTTTTTTTACACAAAACAAATGTCAAGATTTTACAAATTTTACAATTAAAGATTTCTTCTTCAAACTTTTTAAATCTAAAATTAAATAGTTGACACAGCATAGGTTTCTGACACAGAATGAATGTGGTCTAATGAACTTAAAAGTTTGTTTTTGCCTTTTAGCAATTCACTATGCTGTTGAATATTAATCCTCTCAAAAAAATGTTTGAAGGAATTTTCTTTTTATTTATGAAATCTGAAATGAGAAAAATTTAACCCCCCCCCTTTTTTCACATCCCCGTTTCCCTTTTTCCAAAACTGATATCAATTCAAATTTCTAATGGAGTTTGCAACAATAACTACTCTTTTAAATACATCATAAAATATTAAAATGTAAAATAAAGTGCTTGTTATCACTGAATGGTAAAGATTGGTTGGTAGTAAAAGTGAATATACATTGTTTATTGTATAAAACAATAAAAAAACTTCATCAGTAACATTTTATATTGGCAAATTTCCAATGAAGTTATTTACATAAAGTTATTGGCAAATAAAAATAGAAAATGACATCATAGTCATGTCTGGCAAATGTCCAACATACATTATCTAAAAACATTTTAGATAAGATAAGGAAAAAAAGCTTCATCAGCAACATTTTATATTGGCAAATTTCCAATGAAGTTATTTACATAAAGTTATTGGCAAATAAAAATAGAAAATGACATCACAGTCATGTCTGGCAAATTTCCAACATATATTATCATCTACTATTCTATACAAAGAAAGATAACTCCAATTGAAAATCAATTGCTATTGCACAATATTGTGCAATTAGATATTTCTTGCTATTGTGCAATACTGTGCAATTGAAAATTTCTTGCTATTGCACAATACTTGATATGGAATCCTGATTTGGACCAACTTGAAAACTGGGCCCATAATCAAAAATCAAAGTACATATTTAGATAAAGCATATCAAATAAGCCGAAGAATTTAATTTTTGTTAAAATCAAACTTAGTTTAATTTTTGACCCTTTGGACCTTAATGTAGACCAATTTGAAAACTGGACCAAAAATTAAGAATCTACATACACAGTTAGATTTGGCATATCAAAGAACCCATTTATTCAATTTTTGATGAAATCAAACAAAGTTTAATTTTGGACCCCCATTTGGACCAACTTGAAAACTAGGCCAATAATTAAAAATCTAAGTACATTTTTAAATTCAGCATATCAAAGAACCCTTAGGATTCAATTTTGTTAAAATCAAACTAAGTTTAATTTTGGACCCTTTGGACCTTAATGTCGACCAATTTGAAAACGGGACCAAAAATTAAGAATCTACATACATAGTTAGATTCGGCATATCAAAGAACCCCAATTATTCAATTGTTGATGAAATCACACAAAGTTCAATTTTGGGACCCTTTGGGCCCCTTATTCCTAAACTGTAAGGACCAAAACTCCCAAAATCAAACCCAACCTTCCTTTTATGGTCATAAACCTTGTGTTTAAATTTCATAGATTTCTATTTACTTATACTAAAGTTATGGTGCAAAAACCAAAAATAATGCTTATTTGGGCCCCTTTTTGGCCCCTAGTTCATAAACTGTTGTGACCTCAACTCCAAAAATCAATCCCAACCTTCCTTTTGTGGTCATAAACCTTGTGTTAAAATTTCATTGATTTCTATTCATTTTTACTAAAGTTAGAGTGCGAAAACTAAAAGTATTCGGACGACGACGACGACGACGACGACGACGACGACGCCAACGTGATAGCAATATACGACAAAAAAATAAAAATTTTTGCGGTCGTATACAAAGAAGATGTGGTATGATTGCCAATGAGACAACTCTCCGCCAGAGATCAAAATAACACAGAAATAAACAACCATAGGTCACCGCACGGCCTTCAACAATGAGCAAAGCCCATACTGCAAAGTCAGCAATAAAAGGTCCTGTAATGACAATTTAAAACAATTCAAAGAAGAAAAATAACGGCCTTATTTAGGTGAGGTACAAAAAAATATGTCTACTCCTTTTTTTGTCAACGCGTGTACAACACTTTAATTACATATACGAATCCTTTATAAATTATAAAAGTTATTTCTATTGTTGGTCGATGGAGCATATGCATGATATACATAGGTTACATAATAAACCATATGTCTACCTTTGTTTTTGGCCAACACTTATGCCCGCATTAATTAAAAAAACCAGAAGAGTCCAATTCTTAATTACATTTTACCACAAAAAATAAATACAAAAATCACCAGCTAAAAACGGATAATGTGTTAAAAAATAACAACAACAACATGACCAACACAGGTCGGAAAACAAACTAAGAGATACATATATCACCTAAGGCCATTAGGAGACTATCACGCAACCTGAAATTGTAATTCGCTATAGATTATAAGGTCGCTAACATCTTATGTATGTTAACAGTAGTGGACCAAACGGTTCGAAAATGTAGAAATTGTAGATCTACCTTTTTTGAAAAATATCCATTGCATTTTGTCAACGTCCATCCCAGCTTTCCCTCTATATATCCATATACCATCAGTGGACTGTCTGTTTATTGGCAATGGTTCACCAGCAAGAATTTTCGCTAAGCAGCTTTTCCCGACAGAATATGGTCCAACCAAATATACTCTGTTCCAAAAACACTTCTGGGAATTTTCATTCAATAATTCTCGTAAATCATCTACATCTTCAAGCCCTAGTCCTCTTAATTCTTGAAATATTTTATCTAAAAAAGACAAGTTATAAGCAGTTAAATGCGAATATATGGCACTGATGCTGCATAATCATGATTACTATATTATTAATAATTTTCAATCGAAAAAATGGATTTACGTCAAAGCAATGAAGATGTTACTTTCTCAAAACAGTAACTTCAAACCATCTTAGGTCTGAAAGGGCTTATAACTGTACTCGAACGTACTGATTTTTACTCGACCAGTCTGAATCGGTCTGAATTTTATTTGATATTACTCGAACCCAGTCTTAACCATACTTAACTATACTGATTTTTACAAGACCCTTATCTTTGCTTTTGAAAACAGTCTGCACTAGTACTCGGCCAGTCTGAAACATTCTTAATACATTATCGACCAGTACTCGAGCAATAATTGACCAGTTTAAGACCGCTAATGTCTTGCAAATGCAATAATATATTTTAACTGAAAACCAAACCTTTACCGTTTTTCATATTTTGTAAATCTTATGTTGCTGAACATTATTGCTGTTAAAAGTTTATATCTTTCTACAATGATTTTCAAAATAAGAACCAAACACTTTAAAATGCCGTTAAGGTAGATAGGGTGTCTTCCTCCATTTTGGATTTTGAAATACCAGAAAACAAGGTCTAGATTTTTGATAAAATGTGCAAATTTTGTAATTAGTAGGTAATTCATGAGTAAGATTTTTCATTATAACATAGAATATGCCATGTTTTATCATATTTATGATTGTATTTTACCAAAAAAAACCAACTTTTGTTTGATTCATTTTTTACCAACTTTGCCAAATAAGGGGAGACAACTCAAATGCAAGGGCAGATAATTCAGATAGTGTTACTTTTACAATAGAATGTGTTAGGAATTTACCCATTTTATTATGAAGCAAGAAAACGAGTTCGGTGACCCCATTTTTTGTTCTTCCTGTTTGAAAGAATAATATTGGAGCTATCTTCTCATAATTTATCTCAAAATTCTATGGTGTAGTTTTAGTTTTATGTCCAAAAATTGGGTTTTCCATGCACAATCTATACAAAATTTGACAATTTTGCACAACCTGTAGTGTGAAAACTAGTCCGGTGACCCATTCTTTTCATTAATGTTCTTAAACAAGCAGGATATAAACTACATTTTGGCAAATTATTAAGAAATTCTATGGATTATAATTTAGACACCCCATCTACCTTAAAACTACCAATTCAGTAACCCAACAAGAGGTAGTTCGAGTCGTCTGAAAATTTCAGAGCTGATATAATCTTACCTATCGAACAATTTTATGCATGTGAGAATTACTCTAAAAGCTTCAGTTTTTGAGATATAAGCCAAAAACTGCATTTGACACATATGTTCCATTTTTAGCCATTTTGGCAATGTTTGTCGATGGATCAAAACTTCGAATACATTATATATAAAGCAAACATCCTGAGGAATATTTACTTAAAGTTTGAAAGTATTTGACTTAGAAGTTTCAGAGAAAGATTTTAAAATGTTATCAAACATGTTGAACAAATTGTGTAAAATTGTCTTTAAAGGGCAATAACGACTTAAAGGGTCAATTATATATATTTTTAATCTTACTTTGTTGGACATTATTGCTGTTTATAGTTTATATATATCTATAATGATATTCAAGATAATATAAAAAAAATCTGCAAAATATCCTTAAAACTACCTATTTAGTGACAGCATCCCAACAATGGGTTGTTTGATTCTTCTGAAAATTCACCAATTAAACAATTTTATTCCGTTTCAGATTTGCTTTAATAGCTTTAGTTTTTGAGATATAAGCCAAAATTGCATTTGCCCCCAATGTTCATTTTTAGCCATTGCGGCCATGTTTGTCGATGTATCAAAACTTCGGATATAGTTTGTAAACTAGATACCATAAGGAACATTTATTTAAAGTTTGAAGGTATATGACCTTGTAGTTTCAGAGGTGAAGATTTTTTAAATAGTTCACAACGACAGACGACGGACGACGATGGACGCCAAGTGATAGCATAAGCTCTTATGGGACCCTTCGGGCTTTGGTGAGCTAAAACTACTGTGGATTCACTTTTTTTCGTGGGATCAATTTTCGTGGATTAAGGAAACCGTACGTGTTCGTGAATGTTTAATTTAGTGGTTTTGCCGAAGTTTGCCTACGAGTTTGTTGTTCATTTAAACATTTAATTTTATGGTTAAATTATACCAACGAAATGCACGAATATTGGTATCCATCGAATAATTATGTATCCACAGCATATAAGTGTCATGTCTATACACTATAATTTTATCATTTTAATGTGGTAACAACAACTAACAATTCACTAACATTTATTAACCTCATGTTAGAAATATATCTATTTTTATTATACGGGAAAAAGGAAAATGATTTGATTCGAAAGAGAGAAATTTTTATTGTCTTCCAGTAGTACATACAAGTGCACAAATACAAACAAATCGCGATCAAAACAATGTTTACATTGAAACATTCCTTCCTACCGATCTGAAATCAAGACCAATTATAGCCGGACCTGAATCATAAAGTAGATCTTATTTTCAAACATTTATGTCCGTCAATTCCAAGTTATATCAAAGATGACATGGAATTCTTAAATCACATTCCTGCCATACTTCCGTAAGAAATTGAGAGTAGATTTGAAACAATCAAACTTTTTACTAGAGGCTTTCAAAATATTTCTGGAAGAAAAAATAGATTTTGTTTCGATGAAAAAATATACTGACATGGGAAGTAAAGTTGCCCTCACCTTCGCCAATTAAGAGATTAGATATTTAGAGCAACAGAGGTATCGACAAATATCTGTCGAATACGACCATAATTTCAGAGATAATGGCATTCAGTTTAGGAACAGATGTATATAGACGGCTGAATGATATCTTGGAGCAGATCAGAGGCAGATTTATATAAATTTAAAGATCTAATCAAATCCTTAAATCCGTCGATAAAATTCATCATGGAAACCAGTGACACTCAACTACCATTTTTGGATATTCTCATCTAGAAATCAGACAGACAAATAACGATGGATATGTATCATAAATTCAAAGACATCCATCAATTGTTAAATTTTCATTCCTTTAATCCATCCCATACAAAATGAAACATACCTTAGTGTATGGCAAGGCATATTTTTGCTATAGTGTCGGACAATAACATTCGAGACCCAGATAATCTAATCGAAAGTGGAATACGCAAGGCAAAACAACTGACACTCCAAGAATAACGAACCCCAAAGTGAAAGACACAGCTGACAACTTAAAGAAAATACCGTTCGTTAGTATACATGACCCGTATTGACCGCAAGCGGGAGGTTTGAGATGTCACAACACCAGGTTCAACCCACCATTTCTTTTCTTGTAATGTCCTGTTCCAAGTCAGAAAAGTGGCCTTTGTTATATTATAGTTTTTGTGTGTGTTATATTTTAATATTGTGTTACTGTTGTGTCGTAGTTTTCCTCTTATATTTGATGTGGTTCACTCTGTTTTAGTTGGTTACCCGAATTTGTTTTTATCTCAATCGATTTATGAATTTCGAAAGCGGTATACTACTGTTGCCATTATTTAATTCTATTTAAAATTGATACCGGATGGAGACTTGATTTACAGCGTATTTGAGGTCAAGATTTCCAATATTTGAAAAAGGGTAAAATGAAAACATTTAAAGATGGAAGAAAATATCATGTGAACGCAAATATGACTTGTAAGACAACAAACTTAATTTAATGCGTCCCATGTCCGAGTTGTCAAGCACATTATATTGGACAGACTGGGAATAGTCTATGCGAACGGGTGCGCGTTCATAAAGAACAAATAAAACACCCACAATACAGAAGCTCGCCAACTAGAGGCCATCTTGACACTTGTGTTGAAAAACCATTTCAAATTAAAAACCAATTGTTCAGAGAACAATTGAAAGTCTTTCCACACCAAAGGAATTTGGATAAGAAGGTAGTTTCTTCATACTGATGCGATAAATGATGGTTTAATTATCTCTTTGAGTGATATAAGGTAAATAATATGCTACTTCCGGTCAAATGAATGTCACATCCGGTCTCATATGATAGCTTCTTTCACACTGATTCCAAAAATATATAGTTTCTATGTACTTTTGTATGTAGAATGGGAGATAATTGGCCACTTCCGGTTTGTTGGAAGTCATTTTTAGTCTTCAGTAATCTATTCATCTATCTATATGGATAAATATATGGATTCTGAGTACTTTTATGTGACAAAATTGCAAAAAAAGCTACTTCCGGTTTTCTAAAGGTCACTTCCGGTAGCCATTTTTCAAGGTCATTTGTCATCTAACCTTTTGTACAAGGTCAAGTGCCTTTATAATGAACTCAGTTGCAGTTATAATCAAATAACCTCATATCAAGACATTTCAGGGGCACTAACTCCTATAAGATGCTATTTAATTGTATAAGACTAAATGTAGCATATCTTCAGTACAATTAAGCAGACATTTTGCACTTGTTCTTTGATATGTACACTTCAAAGTGTCAGAGAAAATGCAAAAACAAGCAAAAGTCACAATTGAGAACTTGACCTTGACCTTTGACCTTGACCTCATTTTCTAAGTTAGGACCTAGGGGAGTCAAATAAAAACATTCCAGGGTTATACGGTTAACGGTTTATGAGTTAAATAAACATACCGACAAATTTATTTTTTCAAGGTAGATAACTCCTATAAAATTTCATCGAATCGCTTCGATCCAAATGCGCCAAAAATTACTTAGGATGTAACGAACAATTTGTAAAAGAAATTTTGTCGCTATCTTTTTTTGTTACGAAGGAGATGCACACAGATGATAAACAGTGAATAGGGAGATAACTCTCACAAAGAAAATGGTTCGGCTTAGCAGGGTGAAATTTAAAAGCGCATAAACTATACAATACAATATGAAAAATATTTAAGCGACATATTGCGAAACAAACATTTATCGCAAGAACAAAATTTGGCGAAAAAAAAAAAATAATAATCAGAAGAAAAACAATAAGTCTTTCCACAGAAAAGTGGAAAGACTTAATAATACCTATTTCTAAATGTAGACGAGATGAAGCCAATCGAAAGGACACGGAACAATATTTCATAAGAACGTACCGATCAAGATTAAATCCCGACAACTTTTTAACGGCCTAATGCTGGAACGTCACAAGCCTCCTAAACAACGTTGCCCGTAACGATGATAATTCAGTTATCCTGAAGAGTCTCAATGGAAGGTAGAAATCCATTGAACTGTTAACTTGTTAACTTGTTTTCTTATTTCAGTCTTTATTTTATGAATATATATGAAAATCTATATAATATATAACTTCCGGTCCAATGCAAATGACAAACTTTTTATTTAAGAAATAATTCATGGAAGCCATAGATTTGTTGTTAATTTACTCATTGCCTGGGCCGTGATATTCGAATTTTATCTTAAGCATTAGGGAGGGATAAAACCAACAAATATCTCGGCCCAGGTCATTTGTAAATTTACAACAAATCTAAAGTTTCCATATGAATTATTTCGATTCTAATTGGACAAATACAGTAATGCAGCGAGGGTGTGTACGTCGTGTTCCGTGTTCTTTTATGTACATCTATGAGTATGCGCTAAGTATAGATATATCGAATATTGTAATATGACGTGCTTCGTTTGCTTTGTAAACAACATCGTGATAAAATTTTAGATATAGCGCAGACTCAGAGATATACAGGCACCCATGAATTATTTCTTAAATAAAAAGTCCGCCAATTGCATTGGACCGGAAGTTAGATATAATATATACATGACGTCACTCAAATAAAAAAAAAACCGCTAGAGTTTAAGGTTTTCTGTTACGTGAACCATGAAAATTCGTATAAAATTGTATTAAAATGGATTCTTGAGGTAGGTTTTGTTTCGTTTTGTTTTCTATTGTATTGCATTATACGCATATCTGCTGATGTCGGCTAGTCAACATGGCGGCTCCTAAGTTGTCAACTTTGGATTTGACAGTAACTCACTGGAAAAACATGTAAACTAAACATTGCAAATGTGAAGTGGATAATTAAAAGATTAAACAATCACGACATAATCCATGCAAGCTATAGATTTATTTGAATGTTTGAACTTTATCTAACAGGAACTCAAAAAGGACGGCTACACACATAGCATACTCACCCTCGCTTTACTTTTTAAATGACCTTATTGGTCCTAATAAAATCGAAATAATTCATTGAAGCTATAGATTTTCGTTATTCGTTAGGTTTATCCCTCACTAACGCTCAGGACAAAATTCGAATATCGCGGCCTAGGCCATTTGTAAATTTCCAACAAATCTCTGGCTTTCATAAAATATTTCTAAAGGTTATCACAATGCTGTTTACAAAGCGAAATAATCACGTCATATTATTTTAAGTTTAAAAAAAAAAAAAAAAATCAACGGCTGAAATGTAGGAATTGTTGCTTGAACAATTACGCATTTATGGCAAATTTACGCTAAGGGCTGATTATACCAGGCATGTTCCGCGTGTAAATTGGAATAGCCAGGAATCATTCGGTTGATCGTCAAACGTCGTTGTGTTAGTTACTCTTCAAAGAAATGAAAAATCGTAAATTGTTTAAAAAAAATGTAGATGTGTTCTCCATGATCATGTAACACTATTTTTTAAACCCCGATTAAATGATCTAGTAAGAAAGAAATTTGATAAGAAAGACAACTTTGCCTGTGAACAAATATAATGCCATCACTTTGATGTATTTGAGCTTTCGATTTTGACATTTAATAAGAGACTTCTCGTTTTGAATGTTCCTCTGAGTTTAGTATTTTGTGATTTTACTTTTTTTTTTACATCAATCAAACTATCAAAGCATCTCTTGTTTACCTTGATCCTGCATCACCTACAATAAAATAGTTCAGTGTTATGATTTTAATTATTGTTATTATATACAATTTGAAATAGATAGACACATAGATATACCGTTTTGATCACGAACATCAATGAAGAGATGTTTATTGTCGAAATCCGGATATGGTGTACAAATTTTGAATCCTCATGTTTGCGGGACATAATATTTCTGTTTGTTACAACTGGTGATCCTTTTTTTTATAATCACCAATGGGAGATAGAAGCATTTAAGAACATCCGTTGTTCGGTTTTTATCCAACGCAATCATAATAAAGCGTTTAACAGCAAAGTATATAGAAAACGAATTTAAGTATAGATAACTAAAATCTTTAGTATAATATGAAAGGAATATATATATGTGTAAGTACGTGGTTTTATGTCAATAAAAATTAAGACAGAAAGTTAGAAATCCACGTGATCAATAAAGATATTCTTTCATTTTCATTTGTTAAGATTAGTCGATATTGACGAAAATTCCAATGTGTAATTTCAAAACCATATGAGCACGCGGTTTAAACTTGGTCCAAGTCTTCACAAAATGCATCAGTTGGCACTAATAACGTTTACAGATTGGGAAAGTTCGTCATGTTATGCATGTACGTTATTTTATTACAATATTATATTCAACTTCTTTCAAACGCTGTGAAACCCGAGTTGTATAGAAAGGTTTATTGGCTTATTTACTCTCAAATCGTAGCATGGTATATATAAACACATACGTATTTCAACTGTAACACTTAGTTCCAGCTAATTTTATCACACTACACAACTCATCATATATTTTTTAGTTCAGACGCGACGAACATATCTAAATATCGCTGTTGTTATATTTACAAAGGTGACTTATTTACATTAAATTAATTAATTTCTTCAGAATATTAACTGTTTGAATTAAAAAGACTGTTAATTAATTCAGGATAATGAATGTAAATCGAATCACATGATGTAACAAACTATACAGTTGACTCAAATATTAATTGACTAGGATTTTCGAATGTCGGTGGTTTTTTCCGGGCACTCCAGCATCCCCCATCAATAAAAACTGTCCGCAACGAAATAGCCTAAATGCAGTGTTTAAAAGTGGCGTTAAAACAACAAAAATCTAAATCAGATCAATTCTTAATTACAATATCTATAAAAATGTGCAGTCCATATAATAATAGCCTTCAAAACTTTTACCTTTAACTGTCGAAAATATTTAAGAATAACAGCCCGATTTATTAACAGTATTAAACATCTGGAAGTAGCAAGTTAATGATGCTCAACATGTTCGAGGACAGACAAATCTATCAATTCTCACAATTTGGTTTTCATTATGGCAAAAATTAACAACGAAAGAACAAATTACAATTGCACCAAAAAAATCTTTTTTATGAAAGTAGCTTTTCAATACAAATATTTTATCACTCAGATCTGGTCAATATTTTACAAAAAGGGCTGTTCTCGCCTTATATCCTTTACATCTCATATATGATTTAAAAAAAGATAAGCAATATGGTTTTAAGAGAAGTCGTGTGTTAAACAAACAATGTAAAAGGTCAATGTTAGTCTTGTATGTAGCGTATATTTTTGAAATATTTCTTTTCTTTTTTTGTTGTACATATTAATTTGTTGCTTGTATTACCTAGACTTTTTGGAATGCACTGTTCATACATTTCACTCTTTTTTAATTTAAATAAAACAAGGGCACATGGCATTACCTTAAGGAAAGTTCTAATATCTGGTTTTGCTAAATCATAAACTGTTTGACCCTGTAAATGAAAATAACCAAAAATTTAAAAAAATATAATTGTGAATGATTTTTTTTTTAATTGTTCGGGTTCACTTAGCTTTCTTATAAGGTGAATGTCAAAATCAATTAATTGTGATCGTCAAATAAGCATGTTATCTAAAGGAAAAAAGACGATTCGGACATCCTTGGTGGTGCATTCAACATTAAAATATTAACATAGTAAAATTTTTTTTTGTTAATTGTCTTAAATATAGAAGTATTGATATAGTCATGGTAGTAAAAAGTAAAATCACAAAAATATGGAACTCCGTGGAATATTCAAAAATGTAAAGTCCTGAATCAGATGGCAAATTAAAAACTCAAACATATCAAGTAAATAGACAACACATGTCATATTCCTGAGTTGGCATTTTCTTATGTCGAAATGGTGGATTCAACCTCATTTTAAAGCTAGCTGAACCATCTGATCCATTTGTCATTTTGAACAATAAAGTATGTTTAAAATAACTATAAAAGTAATACATATTTAGAAAATAAATAAAAAAATAGTTTCGACGCATGGTTGAATTTTTTGGGTAGCAAAAGACATATTTGTGTAATTATGGTATCAAATGAAAGATTTGAGACCTGGGAACACTGAATAATCCTTGTTGAAAGTTTATTTTGAATAATAAAAAAACATATACAAAATTATAATAGCAAGGCACATTTGGCCTCTTATTCAGATCAGAAGTCCGGTTTTGTCATATCACCTTCCGGAAACAATTATGGTATAATATGCAATTAAAAGTATATTAAAATTTTATACACAAGTGAGGATAACGTATATTTTGGACATGAAGTAATGCCACTTTTTTTTAACTTAGAAAAAAGTAGTAACGAATGCTTGAAATTGCAGAATTTAACAAAGAAAGTAATTGGGCTGAAAAAACTGGTTTAATACTTCCATTTATGATGTTTTCTTTGTATTGTATCTTTTATAAAACAATGAATGGTGAAAGAAATATATATTCGATATTTCAATCTTTTTGTAGGAAGTAACAAACGTACAATTAACAAATGGAAAATATCTACTTCATGTAATTATATCTTTAACAACGCACATTGTGATCTGCAATGCTTTGATCTGATCCCCTGTTGATCAGTTCATAAACTGCGTATTTCTGTCCTTTAATTGCTGCTATGTGCAGTGGTGTATGTCCCTGTAAATATTGTCATAATACAATTATCTCGTAAGATTTCTATCTACATTGGGTAAAAAAGGGAACATACAGAATTTCACAAAATTTGGTTAATGTCAGAAATTTTAATGAAATTAACTCAAATAAGAAGTTTTATAAATATTTCATTGATTGAGAAAATCCTGGCCATTAACTATGATGACTGACTCATTCACAATTGTGTTGGGGGAGGGGATGTTATTATTCTGTCGATAACCCAAAAGTAAGAAGTAAAATGATTTACCTGAGGCCATAATTCTGATATATAAGTACTGTTGTGTTTTTTAGAAAGTTTTCTATTTGAATAATTGTAAGTATAGGTTGCTTATTGTAAATATAGCTATTTTTCAAACCACGCCTTTTTGTTAATATTTACAGAAATGCAACCTGAAAGTAACATTGAATCGCAATGAATTTAAAACCAATATGAAAATGACACTTGACGACTTTACCTTTACAGATTTCATTCCATTTAAATGTGTCGACAATAAAAATCTTCAGTAGGTATATGGCAGTTTTCGTTATTAAAACATTAATTATGATTAACTTTATATTTCAAAACGAGCAGTATGTATGGCTCTACGAAATATTATTCATATTATAATAAATGTTCTTATTATATCATGTATATGTAGGTCTTTCCAGTTTTTCAGTGTAAATACTTCTTATACTTATTGACTTTATTTTATCATTATTTGACACCGTGCAGTAATGATTTTTCAAGTCAAACGAAATTATTTTCCTTTCAAAACATAGTTGTGTTAGTATAAATTAGGTTTTCCTTTTGAAAAATATTGGCCTATATATCTAGTTTAACATCTTGAGATATATTCATTGTTTAAGATCAAACGTTGACCTTTCGAAGTGCATGCTATTTCTATTATTTGTTGGGCATATGATCCATTGATAATAATTTCACATCTTGTAAATTTATCTTGAAACAAACGCAAACGTTTTGATCAATGTTCTACCTAGTTCAGAATTTCTTTGTAGCTGAAACCTTTATGACGATTTTTTAATTTAGTATTCATGTTTAATAAAATTTGATGAAGATCGTATTCGTAAGGGTTTCACGGAATCCAGTGTCTCGCCGAATTTTGCTGTTATTCGCAGGCTTTTGATCATAATCAAGCTTCTGTTTAGTTTGGTAGAAAACAGGGATAGTTTAAGAAAATAAGTAGAATTTCATAAACTTTAACCAGAGTGAATGAAATGTTCCCTGGCAGAAAAAAATAGTCCATTTATAAGTAAAATACGTAAAACAATTAATTGTATTTTAAAAAAATGTACATCTGGATATTATCTTATGATCATTAAAAAAACTTCTATCCAAGTTTGGTAGAAATCCAAGTTAGTTTAAGATTACGTTATGTAGGATCGATATGTTTCTCTTTTTTATGACAAAAGCCGAAGGCTCTATAAAATAAAAGGTAGAAAGTGAAATGGAAAATAAAAATAAGTTTTTTTCTACATTATTGCTGCGATAATCTGAATTAAGAACTACATAGCTATCTGCAGTATTTGGGTCTGATCCTCTTCTAATTAGTTCAAATATTGCATATTCAAATCCCGCTTTTGCTGCATAATGAAGTGGTATCCGTCCCTGTAAGTAATAATCACATATTACTATACATACATTAATGTTTACTTCAGATGTGCCATAAACATATACAAATAAGAAGATTTAAAATCTATACCAGAGACCAACAATGTCAGAATTCTAACAGATCAACTGAAGTATCTATCGTAGAGAATCTTTCAAATTAATTATTTATATTGTTATCATGCAGGCGCATACGGAGTTTCCGCTTGACTGTATACATTTTATACAACAAATGGAAGTTTTTAACGACCTTGATTTGCTAAATTTGGTATATACACTGCAGCTCTGCTATTTGCAGACTAACATTGTATTGACCGTAACTTTTTCTAATGTATAGTCGCTGATCGAATCAATCGTCTTTATTTATGACGTTTACAATTTGTTTTTGTCGAGTTTTATTTATGAAGTCATTAAAAGAAAGTGCAGGTTCGGGGCAATTTTACGTCATTCGCTGCAAATTCAAACGTGATGGTTTTTATCCTAAATATTTTTGTTGGAACAGTTGTTGTAGGATCTCTATATTGACGACTTCATGTCTACAACCTCCTGATTGCACTTGTGCTAGTTCCCAATTCACATATAATCCTGCTTGCCACGTTATTACCTGGGACCTCAACATTATTAATAACACTTCTCAACGAAATGTGTTATCGAAAGGTCCGAAATATCGTGAGCCTAAATCCATCAATTGGAAATACAACTTTAAAATTTTGATGGATACAGTCGAGGATTATGCCAGACAATGGGCTAAGCGCGAGAAGGAAGACGTAGACACTCTTTCCGAATTTATTAAGGCAGTCAGGTCGTTGATACAAATCAATTAAGAAACTAAATGGGTCTATCAATGCCCATGCTACGTCAATCTTTAAAGACCCAAATGTTGAAAAACACCTATCCTATATATAGCTACCTCCATGACAAATATGTTGTTGTCCCCGCAGATAAAGCCCCAAACAACATCGTTTTTGTGTGTAAAACTCATTACATTAACTGCTTGATAAACGAATTAAATATTGACAATTCACTTGGAAACTCAACATATACCCTCACGACGCTTACCAAAGAGGAAATCCTGGATAATCATAGGTCTGTTCTATGTTCCTTTGGAATTTCAACCAAAAATGAAGAACTGGATCTTTAATCACTGTATTGGATACCTAAACTACATAAGTGTCCTTACAAACAACGGTATATTGCTGGGTCTTCCAAGTACTCCACAAAACCTCTTTCTCAATTATTAACATTTATTTTATCATCAATCAAAGACGGGCTTCAAAGTTATTGTGAAACTACCTATTCTAGAGGTGGCGTGAATCAGATGTGGATACTTAAAAATTCCAAAGATATTTTAGAGTACATACAATCTAACTCTCTTTCATTTTGTTACAGTATTAAAACATTTGACTTGTCTACTCTTTACACAAGTATTCCACATTCCAAACTAAAAGACAAATTGAAAGAGTTGGTATTGCTTTGCTTCATAAAAAAGAATGGCCAACGTAGATACAAGTATCTTGTCCTAGAGAGGGATAAATCCTACTTTGTAAAGGATCACTCTGATTGCATTTCCTATCATGATTTTCTTGATAGAGGGTTGCTGCTCACAAGGAAGCTATTAAACCAAGAGTTCCAAATGATGAAGTTGAAATCATTCCTTCGTAAATTTTACGGACGCCATCACGAGGTGGTTGGTTGACCGTTATGGAATAACCGTTTTACAAATGATATCGGATATGTTTCTTACGTCGTAACTACAATCCCCTTTCCTTTCATGAATGAGACCTACCGAATGAGACTATTTACCGAATTGGTTATCACATATGCAACACGATGGGTGCCTAATGTGGAGCAAGATCTGCTAACCCTTCCGGAGCACCTGAGATCACCCTAGCTTTTGGTGGGGTTCGTGTTGTTTATTCTTTAGTTTTTTATTTTGTGTCATATGTACTATTGTTTGTCTGTTTGTCTTTTTCATTTTTAGCCATGGCGTTGTCAGTTTATTTTAGATTTATGAGTTTTACTGTCCCTTTAGAATCTTTCGTCCCTCTTTTGTGCGAGTTGCATTATATTAAGAAAACCCATATATTTAGTGCTTATACAATAGAGTTTCTGAGAGCTATTGTAGACATGGTATCCCCTTTCTTCCAATGTATTTTACTACAGATGGTTATAATGTGAAGGGATACTTCATATTTAATTATGGAAAAATGGTTGAGGAAAAAGGGAAGTCACATGTTCTTTACACTTTGAATTTTGATATTTCAAAAGTGCAAACTCACGAGTCTCTTGTTTATTACAGCATACTTGTTATGTAATTGTTGCTTATTGGTATTTTTTTTAATTAACAGACGTTATTCAGAGTAAGTTTTTAAGTTTTAAGGATAAAAAGAAACTCAATGAAATATCATTGATAACACAAATATGCGGAAAAGTCAATGTGTATCAACACTGCTGATTGAAAAACACTAAAACACTTTTCTCGGAACCTCGTTTAAAAGTTTGCCTCTACTACGCGATCACTGATGGGACTTCCCAGAAGTGACTGTTGAATACAGGTTTTACTGTACAAAATTGTGACTGTTGTTGGGTGCTCCCTAGAACACTCTGCCTACCAGGCATCTCTATTAAAATTAATGATTAAAACACGAATGGCGACTTCGTACAGAATGAACTCAGGGGCGTCTACTAGATATGTATGTGTTGCTATACATGCATTCATAAAAAAAGAAAGTCATGTTTGACAGACTCAATGTGAATAAAACAACAAAACAGTAAGAAGGGATGCGTAGAGGTGCACAGTTAAAGCCAACTAAGGCTCCGTGTTGAATGCCATACATTGACCTATAATGGTTTACTTTTATAAATTGTTATTTGGATGGAGAGTTGTCTCATTGGCACTCACACCACATCTTCCTATATCTATGTATGCAATGACCAATCAAGCAAGGTCCCAACATTTTTTTTTAATCTGATTGTATCGTTTGATGTCTTTGATGTATGAACGATTTCATGACGAAAATGTAATAATTGATTGTATTGATAAAACAGTAAAGATATAAAAAGTTAAGATAACTAAAATATTTGATATTATTGACGAATTGTCGTAATAAATGTATAAAGCATATCTAAATGACAATACTAGCTTACAAACAACAAAAGTTTTGAAGTTTATGTATTGTACAAAAAATAGTTAGAATTTCAGTAAATATATTCAGTTGGATATCGTGATCAGTCTTTAACATGTTGTTTATGAAAGGTATGTACGTGTGGTATCCAAAAAAAAAAAAGAACTATGTTCTTCTGTTTAGTGATTGGCATCAAGAAAAGGATTGATGTTTATTTTTTATTTCTTTATATGTTCCGACTTAATAAATTTATTACTCATACGAATAGGATTCCTTAAGGTATTAATGTTTAAGGTTAGAGGTACGTAAATGAACGTCTCTAGCGGAAAACGGTAAAATCGACGTTTGTTGCTATATGGGAGTTATCCGCCATACACCGGAAAAAATATTTTCAAGATGTCGGAATATATGTCGCTTCGTCGGAATTAATAATGGTCAATTTGCTGAAAGAGTATTGAATGCTACTCATCAAAATGTAACAAATTTAAGTATGTTAAATGAAATATCTTCTAACAGTTAAACAGTGATTCCCTCCCATAAAAATGAAAGTAACTTGGCATATCGTGATGGTCGGAGAGTGATTGAGTTAGGTTTACTAGCTGACCAACTTAATGCTTGCAAGAAATTCTATTCACCATAATGCTTCTATAAAACTGTATAAAGTACAAAGAATAGGTCTTGGAAGTATTTTGTTTATACCTTGGGGCAACTGTCCTTATATAAACGTACTATACGCTAGTAGTCGGCACAGACCAGAGACTTAACTTAAAAAACGAGAATGTTGATAAGAAAACGAAATGTGGTTTTGATAAGAATATTATAAACACGTACATGCATTACACATATACAGTCCCACAATAACAAATTAATAGTTATCAAAGGTACCAGGATTATAATTTAGTACGCCAGACGCGCGTTTCGTCTACATAAGACTCACCAGTGACGCTCATATCAAATTATTTATAAAGCCAAACAAGTACACTATTGGAGAGAGTTAAAGCGTACACTATATATCATCATTTTTTACATTTAAATTTCATAGCAAATATACTCACAGACGTACAAGTTACAGTCATTTACATTCAAAGAAATAAATTTATTTCTCAAAACAACTGTGAAAACGGCTAGGAGTATTCAATCCTCGCCAAAAAGAGGTTAATAGTATTATTATTAACTTAATACTGATATTCTTGATTTGATATTTCTGTTATAAAACCATTTTCTCATTTAAATATAAACATATATGGATGTTCATACAAACACAAACCTTTCTTTACAGTGCTTTCTTTCACGTCCGCGATATGGAATATGAATAGAATTTGAAAATGAAAGTACTAGTACTATTTTTAAACAAATAATTTATAGTAAAAAATAATTGAAGCAAAAGAGTTTAATTGCTGCTTGTGTGACATGATATTTGTGAAATTTAATGTCGAAATTTACTTCAGACGGGTAAACAAGAGAAAGGGACAATAAACTTGAACGAGAATCAAAATGTGGATCGGGCGGCCTTCTGCACTGACAAACGGGAAGTAAAACTGTCTTTCAAAATAAACGAAAATTAAAAAAAAAATGTTGCACGTTGATTTTCAGTCAGTTTGAATTGAATGGAACATTGTGAGTTACAAGCTTCCAGCACGAAATGTGGCAAGGGAAAAATAGAGATCCGCTGCATGAAAATTACTCTTGGTCGCCACTTCAAAAATTATTAGCAAATTACACATATTATACTGAAGATTTAGAAATTTATGCGTTCATCAATCAATTCATTTAAAAATGAGCAAAATTTCGGAACTACAGTTATTTCGATTTCAGTTGATACTGACGGTATACATGTGCAAATGGTGCTATAAATTAGTTTTTGCCATATGTATTTCTTCCCAATTTTCGCAATAAATTAAACTTTACAAACATGAAGTACGAACAGAAATATTGTTGTCATAAATTACGAGCTACATAATGCCGTTGGCGCTTTTTAATCGCCGCAACATCTTTTCTATTCAGTACATTGTTAGCTTGATCATTTCAGCTTACACAATATAGACTGGATACATTTATCAGAACGTCATATAATGTGTGTTCAAAGTCCGTGTTGAACAATATATAAATAACACATAGCTAAGTGGGGGATAGAGCAGATCGGTACCCCGAGAAAAACATTGTCAACCGCGGCCATGCCGAGAAACAAAAACAAAAACAAAAGATGAATAGGTTGGAATTTATATACCTTTGTTTTAAAATATTCGCACGTATGCACTGTACTCACTATAATCATGGAGCAAAAGCAACAATAGGAAAAGAAGTAGGGATTATATGCATCAAACTATACATTTTTTTATTTTTGTTTGGCTTTTGTCTATAATTTATATTTATCCCACATCCCCTTTCGTGTCATATTAAACACACCATTTAATTTTGAAAATGACCAATACTATTTGGATCGAAGTATGTGGTCATGTTTGTGTTTTGTTCTCGTGCCATTGAACCATAATTTTATATATTTTATATGCACCACCTTCTGCAACTATCGGGGGAATAAAAAATACTGTTGTGTTTTATTATGCATCTGCCATGGGACGAGGCATTAAGTTTTACACCTTCCGTCTGTCCATCCGTCCGTCCCATAATTGGTTTCCGTTTTATTACTTTAGTTTGACTCAACCAAATGTTAGGAAACATGTCTACATAATGTTGATTACCACAAAACAGAGATCTAGTTAACATTTTGGTACCCTCACTTTTACCGTTCTAGAGTTATGTCCAATAACAAATTGAAAAAATACTACATTTTTCGTTTCCGTTCTTTAAGTTTATAGTTACCCTCAAACAAATTTTATAAAATGTATACACAATGTTTAGTTCCACAAACCTAAGATAAAGTACAAATTTGGATAACGTCACTTTTACAGTTTTTCACTTTTAAAATAACATTATATGCAAGCGAGGGCATCATCTGTGTCCCCTGGACACATTTCCTAATTAAGTAATAGTGTTGGTCTTTTGGCCGTTTTTCGTTTTTGTCCCCATCGCATTGTCAGTATTTTCGGCTTATACGTTTGAACTTCCCGTTGTGCGGAATATCTCGTATCCCTTATTGCGAAGCAGCAAAATTGTGGTCGAAAATGCGAACATTGAATGTATATTGTCATTCCGAGAATATACTTTAATGACCGATCTTTTATTGTTTCTGTTAAAAATGTTTATAAACATATGATAATATGTTCAAAACATTTGTATAGTCAAACACATTAAAATAAAGCTGTCGTTGTCTTTACAATTCTACTAATATAGCTTTGACGTTGTGTAATCCTTTCGGCGACGTCATGATTTTTTTTATCTTTTCCCGTCAAGAACACCCTTGCTACGACTCATATATAAAAAAGTTCGGTAACCCTATGATAATTATATATCAAAAGAAAGGAAAATAGTACCTTAAATAGTTATCAAAGGTACCAGCATTATAATTCAATACACCAGACGCGCACTTCGTCTACATAAGACTTATCAGTGACGCACAGATCTAAAAGGTTATAAAGCCAAACAAGTTCAAAGTTAAAGAGCATTGAGGACCCAAAATTTCAAAAATGTTGTATCAAATACGGCTAAGGTTATCTATTCCTGGGATAAGAAAATCCTTAGTTTTTCAAAAAATTTAATGTTTTGTATCAGGAAATTTTTAATAATGACCATATAATTGATATTCATGTCAACACCGAAGTGCTGGTGATACCCTCGGGGACGAAACGTCCACCAGCAGTGACATCGAACCAGTGGTGTAAATAGTAAAACGTATGATTTTTATAGAAAAATTGAGGATGGGTTTAAACTGCAGAATGAATAAAGCTTGACATTTCTTATATATGGTTTAAATTTGACATAATGTCTATGTACTTTATGTTGATTCCTTACCATTTTCAAATGTCTGGAACTCGAAAATTAGATCGGTGACCAACTTAAATTTTCGATTTCTCATTATCTTTTTAAAAGTTCTACGTGTATACACTTTCTTTTAAAAATCTCCGGACAAGCGATTTACGTTCCTGTTACCTTAACGTTGCGCGAATAGTTTTTTTTTTAGATACAAATCATATTTAAGAAATAAATTATTATTTGGACAGATGGAATGACACCGTGCGCTGGATGCAAACTAATGCTTTCACCATCACTTTACAATCCTCTTTTTCAATAAATATACGCCATACTTTCAAATATTGTCCTTAACGGTACTTACAATGATTTGTATAACCCTCTTAGTGTAGAGGGCATTGTATAGATGTAAGAAATATATTATGATACTGTTCGTTCTACGACTACTCGGTTACACACCATCACGAATTGGTTGATCCATACGAGGTGTCTTTGACCAAACTAGCTATGGACATTTTTACCACATGGTAGATTGTGGTTTGTCATTACGTCGTCTAATCTTTTAATTACCGAACGTGACTTATTTCCGATTGTGACTGTTTTGCTGAGTGTGAATTCGCATTACTACAAGACGTGTTACGGTACTAATCTATCCCAAATTCATGTTTTTAGTTTGATGTTATATTTGTAATTCTCATCGGATTTTGTCAAATGTATTATATTCATGTGTTATATGGTAAAGAAAATTAATCACAGCTTTCATTTATTAGATTTGATTTTGTTCAACGTAATCTGTACGATGTTTTACGTTTAAAGTTAGATTCAAAACAACCGGACATATATATAATATAGTTTATTGCTATTAATAAATATTGCAATGTGCATTGTGTTAAATGTAATATCAGTATCTAGTTCAATTATAATCTTAAATCAATCTAAATTCTATCTTATTTTTGAGATATAGTTTTAGTCATTCAAATGTAACGTCATTTTGTGTTGTTTCAGAAATTCTAATGTGACGTAATTTTTGTGCCTTTTAACAACTTCGTATGTGACGTAATTTTCATGACTTTTTGCGTTGAGGCCTTGACTAAGTCGGGTGTGACTATTTTTTGTGTTTGTCTTTGTATTATGTATCCGGGTTTTGTTTTCCGAAATTAGTTAATACTTCAGTTTTATCATGTATATCTTTTATATTCATTTGATAAAATTTACTGTTTGCAATAGCATAAATTGTTCTAAATAATAAGGATGTTCTCATCCAAAGCAGAAAACCCTAGCCGTATTTGGCACAACCTTTGTCAACTTTTGATCCTCAATGCTGTACAACTTTGTACTTTTTTGACTTTTGAACTTTTATATCTTGGCGTCACTGGTAAGTCTTTTGTGGACGAGGCGCGTTTTTGGCGTATCGAATTTTAAACCTGATGCCTTTTATTATCTATTATTCCTGTGTTTCTTTGTCTAATATGTTATCCTATTTATTTGTATTGTAGTCCTGTAATATTATGTTATATTTAACATTGCCATTAAAGTGCGAGATTTGGCATGCCACAAAACCAGGTTCAACTTAACATTTTTTCTTTAAAAATGTCCAGTACCAAGTCCGGAAAATGGCCATTGTTATATTATAGTTCGTTTCTGTGTGTGTGACAGTTTAATGTTGTGTTTCCGTTGTGTCGTTTGTTTTCTCTCATATTTGAGTGTGAATTCACATTACTATAAGACGTGTCTCGGTACTTTTCTATCCCAAATTCATGTATTCGGTTTTGATGTTATATTTGTTATTCTCATCGGATTTTGTCTAATGATTAGTCCGTTTCTGTGTGTGTTTTAGTTTGTTACCCCGATTTTGTTTTTTGTCCATAGATCTACTAGTTTTGAACAGCGGTATACTACTGTTGCCTTTATTTAACATTAAATGAATAATATTAAAAATGTATTTAATTAAATTACTGATAAATACGTTCAGCGAGTTTAGGGTGTGTTAATCAAGTTTTTTGTTTATGTCCGCTTAAAACAACGATGTGTTTGTCTGTATAAATTGGATTACAAAATTATCAAATATTATTCGTACTGTCAATTCTCTGGTATTAAAGAGATAATTGTAACTGGAATTACGACTATCCCAATATGGCAACGGCAGATATAGGTAAAATCTTACCAGTCATTTTTCTCAAGTGTAGCATGTTTTTGTCAATAGTTACTCAGCTGAAAGGTTTTTCTATACCATTACATGATATTTGAATCGTAACGGTGCACTTGAATTGTCTAAGCGCTTTGAAAATAGGAATGATAATCGTAACTCTATGGGATTTTTCTTGTTTGATAATCGTAATTCCTTTATCGGATAATAGTGACTGAAAAATAATAAATGTGTCTTTCAACATTTCAATGGTATTTTGTGTGTTAAGATGCAAATGTCAAGTTAATTGGTGACATTGACGGAAAACAAAAATAAATGAAGAAACTTACAGGTTAATATCTAGAATAATTTACTTATATATATCTCGATTTATGGGCGTTTTTTTTTTTAATAAAATCGTGATTTCTTGTCCTCGCCACTTTAAAAAAAATGTGTTTGATCTTTACACGTGATTTTTGTGCAGTCACAACATGGAACTAGATTTAATATTTTTTAAGCAAAGAAACATACTATTTTTAGAGGGATTAATAAGATATTGATTCCTGAATGATTCCAAATAACCAAAATGGCATGTTCCTAGACGCCCTGTTCATCATTCATACTCAATGTTTCCAAGAGATATAAACATAAGGGTCTTACAAAAGAAGTTATGGTTTTATAACGTCAGTTGAACTGTTGGCAAAAAAGAGCACATCAAATGGACAAGAGTGATACCATATGTTTTGTTAATGTCCACTACGAAACGGTTCAAATCTTCTTCAGTATCTGGTTTTAAAATTATGAAAAAATATCAGTGTACAGCTAAGAACGTGCTTTATGAATAGAATCCTTTTCTTACTATTGCAATATAGGGATTGTGGAGAAAAATTAAACATGTAAATATGTCCACTACAAAACGGTTACATACGAAACAAGTATTGGAGATTTTGTCTTTTTTTCAATTATATTCGTGCAAAACAAATAACAGGGGCTAGTTTCATGTAACTTTCAGTATTTTTTAATCAACACAGAATAGGGTTGATGTCAGCTACGACATTTTTTGTCCACTACGATCGAAACGGTGTTGTCCACTACGACACTCATCAAAATGTCAAATACGTAGCATGAGTTGCACGTTCATATGTGATATACTTTCTAATCTCTATCGAGAGAAAATGGTTCTCAAATTCAGAAAAAATGAGATTTTTCAAGTTTAAAAAGTAAAACAAACTGGAATGTTTATAGGAGACATTAACATGCAATAAGATGTGCGTTTAAAAGCAGTTTCGTAGGGGACAAATGTTCCCTACGAAACAGTACATAAATTATGAAAAAGATATCATTTTAAAGAGTATTCAAGATTGCACTTTTTATTTACAAACAGGTCTATGATAGAGGTATTCAAAAGAACTCTAGAATAAAAAAAAATTCGACAAGTCTAAAATTCACACTTTTATTACCAAACGCCCTTATAACTGACAACGATATGCATAACCTGTTAATATACACATGTACAAAAAAGATGAGGAAAATGAAGCAGCTGTCGAGTCAGGTATTGTGGTAAGTAGATATTTTAATATTTTTCAAAGTTTCAATGTTATGTGCGCGTTTAAGGGTTTCTTTGTTGATAAAGTGGAGGGAGATTAGCAATATCCCCTATCCGAAAAAGTACAAAACTGTAGTTCCTAATTTCTCATCAAACTGTCTCTGGCGAATACTAAACGTTTTTCCTACTTCATTATGGCATAATAGGGTATGGGCTATAATTGAATTAGCAGTAAATTCCCGGGGACAGAAATAGCACATATAGCCATCTGCTATTTATTTTAAATAAATGATTTAAAACAATATTTACTACATTTACTATGTTTTTATTCAGGATAAATCAATGTTTTTAACAATCCTAATCACAAATCTGAAATAGGGTGACACATGCATTTCGCCCGACAATTATTGCCATATATCATAACTTCCTTTAAAATTGCCTCTTTGCTCATTCCCATATTTTGTGACATTCCTAGTTCTTGGAGTTTCCTGTATTCTAATACAGTTCGTGTTTTTCTCATTTCCAAATTTCTTGAAGCTTGTTCACCCTTCCAATTTTATGATAGAATAGTATGTAGCTGTTATCATTAGAAGTATTAATAATATATGCACAAAAAGAAATGCCATAAGATGTTGAAACGTGATTAATTCAGCACCATAAATTAATCATATGCTATCAGATATACGTTTTTAGTGTCAATATCAATAAAACACTATCCAGTTACGATTATCTTCTCATTTTTAATACCATAATTACGATTATCTTTTTTCCGATTTACGATTATCATTCCAAATTTTTCAACGGCAATTTTCAAAGCGCTCAGACAATTCCAGTGCACTGTTACGATTCAAATATGATGTAATGGTATAGAAAAACCTTGCAGCTGAGTAACTATTGACAAAAAATATGCCATATTTGAGAAAAAATTACTGTAAAGATTTTACCTATATCTGCCGTCGCCATATTGGGATAGTCGTAATTCCAGTTACAATTATCTCTTTAAAACGTCGAATGATTTCAGGTAGACTTTTGGTTTTATAATATTCTTACAATCTGTAATTTATAACATTGAGAATGGAAAAGAGGAAGTGTCAAAGAGACAACAATCCGACCGAAGAACAGACAGCATATTCTGTTTATGTATGTATCAAATATCAGCCTCACGTTTTCGTCTGCTATTCCCGGATCTGATCCTCTGGTGAGTAATTCCAAAACTATGTCACTTCCGCTATATATAACAACATAATGAAGAGGTGTGAGTCCCTATTTAAAATTAAAAAAAAAGTAAAAATGTGTGTGTTTAGTTTGAATCCTTTTCTGAAAACCTTAAATTCCGAAGAAAATAGAATTAAAGGTATTAAATAATTCTTCGACCTTATTGTTGGGGTAATGAGGTGCTAAAACTAGCTAAAATATAAATGCGCTTTTATACAAACCTAGAAAGCAAGCCGATCAGTTTGGGCTTGAAAAAAAAATCAAAGAATAATATTGGTTCAGAACTTTTGTGATATCATTGAATATTTCTCCACTGACAGTAAACTCGTCTTATAATTTTGGGAGCCCATCTTTGACCTTGAACATAAAAGTATTGAAAAGAAAAATATGTATATTTCAAAGTCATCAGTTAAATTGTACTGTACACAACATAATTTAGTGATATTGCCCGTGTTTCATGCGTTCATTTAAAACCAGTTGTCACAGATTTCTGCTATTGCGAAGAAAAATCATCATCATTTTATTAACTTTTACGTGCTAAGTGCAACTTAACTAATTGATTTGTATACTACACATCAAAACATGTTATATTTACCATGAATTTACCATAATTATGTTTCTTAACATGTTTCTAAGAACAAAAGGCTGTTCTTATGATATTAGGTGAAATTAGATAAATCGAGAATTTTAAACTGAAATATCGTGGTCCTAAATCCATCAATGGGAAATACAACTTTAAAATTGTGATGGATTCAGTCGAGGATTATGCCAAGCAATGGGCTAAGCGCGAGATGGAAGACGTAGACACTCTTTCCGAATGGATTAAGGCAGTCAGGTCGTTGATACAAATCAGAATTAAGAAATTAAATGGGTCTATCAATACCCATGCTACGTCAATCTTTAAAGACCCAAATGTTGAAAAACACCTATTCTACCTCCAATACAAATATGTTGTTGTCCCCGCAGATAAAGCCCCAAACAACATCGTTTTTGTGTGTAAAACTCATTACATTAACTGCTTGATAAACGAATAAGGTATTGACAATTCACTTGGAAACTCAACATATACCCTCACGACGCTTACCAAAGAGGAAATCCTGGATAATCATAGATCTGTTATATGTTTCTTTGGAATTTCAACCAAAGATGAAGAACTGGATCTTCAATCACTGTATTGGATACCTAAACTACATAAGTGTCCTTACAAACAACGGTATATTGCTGGGTCTTCTAAGTACTCCACAAAACCTCTTTCTCAATTATTAACATTTATTTTATCATCAATCAAAGACGGGCTTCAAAGTTATTGTGAAACTACCTATTCTAGAGGTGGCGTGAATCAGATGTGGATACTTAAAAATTCCAAAGATATTTTAGAGTACATACAATCTAACTCTCTTTCATTTTGTAACAGTATTAAAACATTTGACTTTTCTACTCTTTACACAAGTATTCCACATTCCAAACTAAAAGACAAATTGAAAGAGTTGGTATTGCTTTGCTTCATAAAAAAGAATGGCCAACGTAGATACAAGTATCTTGTCCTAGGGAGGGATAAATCCTACTTTGTAAAGGATCACTCTGATTGCATTTCCTATCATAATTTTCTTGATAGAGGGTTGCTGCTCACAAGGAAGCTTTTAAACCAAGAGTTCCAAATGATGAAGTTGAAATCATTCTTTCGTAAATTTTACGGACGCCATCACGGGTTGGTTGACCGTTATGGAATAACCGTTTTACAAATGATATCGGATATGTTTCTTACGTCGTAACTACAATTTCCTTCTCTTTCATGGATGAGACCTACCGAATTAGACTATTTACCGGATTTGTTATCACATAAGCAACACGACGGGTGCTACATGTGGAGCAGGATCTACGTACCCTTCCGGAGCACCTGAGATCACCCCTATTTTTTGGTGGGGTTTGTGTTGTTAATTCTTTAGTTTTCTATGTTGTGTCATGTGTACTATTGTTTGTCTGTTTGTCTTTTTCATTTTTAGACATGGCGTTGTCAGTTTTGTTTTAGATTTATAAGTTTGACTGTCCCTTTGGTATCTTTCGTCCCTCTTTTAAATTGATATAATAACCTGGAAGAGTATTAGTTAAGGATCTGAATAAGCTGAAACTATTGATAGGTAATGAAGCTTCTTTTAAATATATTAGATTTATAAAATATGACAGGAAAAGGCTGACTCGGACTTTTATCTTTTACTTGCAATGGTATTATTTGGGTCTCAAATCAAAAGAAAGAAAATCCATTATAAGAAAAGATTGCGAAAATAGTGGAATCCGAGCTTTCGGAAAATGTTCGAAACTTGCATACCTATATAAAAAACATAACCGATTTTTTAAAGTAAATCAAATGCAACAGCCATTTCCAAAGAAAGCAATAATTTTTTGTTTAGATACTGGCATAACTATATTGTACCAAGGTGTACCACAAAAAGAAGAACGAGACGCATGTAAAACAGCATTAGCAAATCGGTCTGATATGTCAATCCCTACTAAAGACGTTCTAAAAATGATGGACTTAATCATGGAAAGCACATTTTTCAAACCAAAGGAACAGCTATTGGTTCCCATATATGCATGGATTATGCCTGTATTTACATCGGACAATAGGAAGAAAAATTTATTTCAAAATGTTAATTTTCAGCGGTATTTATATTTGAAATACGTTGATTAATTAAAAAAAATCACAAATTGTCCAATAATTTACATCCGCGAATTCAAAATTTAATGCGCGATTCAACTGAAAATGAATTTCTTGATGTGTTTGTAAACATAGAAAACGGAGAATTGAAAAAAAAACATTTTGCTACAAAATTGACAGATAACCACCAGTAAATTCATATTTCGTCAAGCCATCCAAATTCAATGAAAAAATGCTTTACCTAATGGACTCGGTATTCGCGTTATAATAAATTGCTCAAGAGAATAAAATTACAAAATAGGAAAAGAAGAAATAAAAACGCATCTGCAATAAAACGGGGCTATAGTCATTTGTAATTTGAAAATAGATTAAAATAAGTCGAAATTTTATACCCGTGGTACTTACTTTCACGCTTGTAAATACATGTATACATTAGATATTCAGATTTTTTTTAAATCCTCCATCAATCTAACAGACTAAAAAAAAAGATTCCCTGATCCACCTATCGTAGCATTCAAACGCGACAAAAAATAAAAGACATCTTAGTTCATAAGAAGCATAACTTATTGTTTTATAAACCAAGTAACGGCTGTGGACCATCCAGGAATAATTGTGCATTATACTCCAATATTGAAGAGACCAAGGTACGTTGCTATAACACTAGAACAAAATTTACTATCCAAAGACGAATAATACTGTTGGCGTAGTATATGCAATTTATTGTAAAAAAAACAATGGGGAAAACGAATATATATATATATATATATATGTATATGTATAGGACAAACAGGTGACACATTGTATCAACGTTTGCTTTTGAAAACTTGCTCAGACGTACTTATAAATATAATTATTTTCTGTGACTGTATCTTACTTTAATTTGTAGGATCCTTTACTATAGATAATTTAGCTGATCTGTAAAAATAACATCTCCATGCCTTATATATTATGTACTGT
This sequence comes from Mytilus galloprovincialis, assembly GCF_965363235.1. Classification (NCBI taxonomy): domain Eukaryota; kingdom Metazoa; phylum Mollusca; class Bivalvia; order Mytilida; family Mytilidae; genus Mytilus; species Mytilus galloprovincialis. The sequence goes on along the minus strand of NC_134845.1, from coordinate 82,830,091 downwards.
AGTAGGATGCTAGATTAAAACTGACGTGGAAAGGTAACACCCGGCCACCGAAAGCGTCATTTATATGAAGCCCAGGTGGTCGTGCGGTCTAGCTGGACGGCTACAGTGCAGGCAATTTGGTGTCACGATATCTCAGTAGCATGGGTTCGAATCCCGGCGAGGGAATACCAAACAATTTGCGAAAGCAAATTTACAGATCTAACATTGTTGGGTTGATGTTTAGACGAGTTGTTTATACATAATGTTCACAGCCATGTATCACTATCACTGCTGGTGATCCGATGGATAAATCTGTTGTAGAGTTGTCACTGGCTCAGACGTACTTATATATATAGGCGTAAAAAATAACTTTCTCATGTGCAGATATATATATTCATTAAATAAAATAGTATAAAAAGTAAAAATGTTAACAGAAACTCGCCAATTAGTGCCCATCTTGCATGACACTTGTGGTAAAAAATCATTTTCAAATAATACCTATTTTTAAATGTAGACGGGATGAAGCCTATCGAAAGGACATAGAACGTTATTTCATCACAAGGTTCCGATCAAAATTAAATCCCGAGAACTTTTAATAAAGAACAATGCCGGAACGTCACAAACCTACTTAACGACGGTCGTCAATAACGAAGCCATATCAGTTATCCTGAGGAGTCCCAATGGAAGGCTGACATCGATTAAATGGAACGGTTAACTTTTTTACTTATAAATATAATTATTTTCTGTGACTGTATATTACATTAATTTGTAGGATCCTTTACTATAGATAATTTAGCTGATCTGTAACAATAACATCTTCATGTCTTATATATCATGTACTGTAGTACGCCGCTAGATTAAAACTGACGAGGAAAGGTAACACACGGCCAGCGAAAGCTCTTTTTTTGAGAGCCCAGGTGGTCGTGTGGTCTAGCGGGACGGTTTCAGTGCAGGCGATTTGGTGTCACGATATCACAGTAGCATGTGTTCAAATCCCGGCGAGGGAAGAACCAAAAATTTGCGAAAGCAAATTAACAGATCTAACATTGTTGGGTTGATGTTTAGACGAGTTATATATATATATATATATATATATATATATATTATATAGTCAAACACAATTGAACATTGGAGATTGTAATTTTGTTATATTAATCTAGTATTATTCCCACCTTTTTGGTTGCTCCATTCGCATCTGATCCTGCACTTAGTAATACAGTAACTATTTTCTTCTCTTTATTTATAGCTGCATAATGGAGAGGTGTAAATCCCTGTTTCCAAAAGAAGATAAAATGTGAAGTTAATTTTCGGATGTATAAAATTTGCTTATACATATACTTAATAATCTCAATATTCTGATACAATCAGAAACCAAGACCTAGAATAGATAAAGATGTTAACTAAGTAGTTTCCTTAATGTTTGGTTAAGTTTGATAGATGAGGGACATGAACTTGCTGAAATGCTTGGATCAGAAACAGGAAAGTTTCAACAAAGAAGAACATGAAACAGGAATATTACAAGATATGTCTCACCTTTTGAATTTATGTAATATGTAAATTAGTTCGTATATGAATATAAAAAAATCAAACCAGTCAGTAGTAAAATTTAAATCCAATGTAAGTGAAATATTTACTTTTTTTGTGTGTTTGTCCCCATCTTACCAACACGACACATGTGTCATCAACCATAGAATGAAGCATTCGTATGAAACCGTCCACACTAATATTTGAATCGGTGAGGTTTTCACACAAAAAAAACCTTTCTAGTGGACCCTGAACAAACAATTTGAACACAAGGTTTGCTTATTTGTAAATATAACAATGTTAAATCAAATTATTATGTCGACTATAGTTATTTTGACTTAAATATAAAGAATTTCAGTTTGACATAAGAAATGGTAAGAAAAGGTTATTACATGATTCCTTTAAAAAAAAAAATCTAAATTTTAAATAAGCTTGAATTTTTTTAGAATTCAAATATGGTCAGCACAGCTGCCAACCAATATACAGTCCCACAGTATTCGAGAAGATATTTTGAAATTGCAAAAATAATTTTTATATTTAATTGATAGTAACTTTGTAGAACATACAAATGAGCCGGAATGTAAGAGTTGTGTTTATCTTTTGTTAAACCAAATTAAAAATGACACACTGAAGGTGCACCAAGGGATCAAAACAGCAGTAAACAGATGTCAGATGATTTTTTTCGATTTTGACTTTATTTTAAAATAAGTCGTGATTGATTGATTGATGGTAACAACGCTTCTTTTTAGCGCAACTTTTAAGCTTTTTCTTTCGTGGCGGCCAGTTTTATGGGTGGAGGAGAACCTTCGATCGGAAAACTGACAATCCTAGTCAATTAAGACTAAAGTCGAATCGGCATATTTTCAACATTTATGTGCCCTGACTTCTTAGAGTTAAAACATTTTCTAAAATTTTGTACTACCGCTACCTTCACTTTTAGACCTCCTCAGAATTATTTGTGTGTGTTTTTCTATACTTGTAACATTTCTATGACACGAAATCATATCTGGGAACAAAGGAGGCGTGGCTTGTGAAACAGCTGTATATACAACCTATACAATTTATCTCACTAATTGTCAATGATACATCAAGCATATTCACTTAGCACACATGTTCGCTACTTCTAAGGTTTGGAGTTTAATTTTAAGATGAAATGGCGTGTTCAATTGACAGCATACTACTGTAAAAGTATAGTTTCAGTTTTAACCTTGATTCTATTTTTAGATATTTCAACTGCTTTTAAAGAGAAAAGTGTGCAAAATTTTGTAGTTGACATGTTCATATTGCATTACACTATAGATCTTCACTTTCTGGCTTGTCCTAAGCAATCAAATAGTAACATTTCCCATTTCATCGAGAAAGGCAGATTGCATGTAACTATGACGCATGTTTTTGTATCCCTGTCTATTGATATAATCTTGCAATTTTAGTAAAGAAAACGTGTTAGGATTGCAAAAGAGACAATTCTCCACAAGAGACCATATTACACAGACTTTTTAACTTTTTTATATTCGAGCCTTACTGATGAGTCCTGGAGACGAAACGCGTGCCGGTTGCAATCATAAAATGAAAGATTGTTAATATAGCTGTAAAACATACAAAAGTTAATTTAATTCTTATGATCATATATATATATATATATATATATACGATCAAATATACATTTCAGATTAATTGACAATTGGAGATTCGTCGTCCATTCTGTGATGATTATATACGTCGTAACTACAACCTCCTTCCCTTTCATGAATTCGACCTTCCGAATTAGACTATTTACCGGATTTGGTATCACATAAGCAAACAGGTGCCACATATGCAGCAGGATCTGCTTACCCTTCCGGATTATCTGAGATCACCCCTAGTTTTTGGTGGGGTTCGTGTTGCTTATTCTTTAGTTTTCCATATTGTGTCATGTGTACTATTGTTTGTCTGTTTGTCTTTTCCGTTTTTAGCCATGGCGTTGACAGTTTATTTTCGATTTATGAGTTTGACTGTCCCTCTGGTATCTTTCGTCCCCCTTTTAATGTGCATATCAGTCTCACCTCGTTGTCTGTTACACCCGGATCGAAACCTCGGATGAGTAAATGTTCAACTGTTTCCTTTTTTGCATGCTTAACTGCAGAATGAAGTGGTCTCCTCCCCTGATTTTAAACAAACAAACAAAAAAACAAAAATACGTGAAACTAATTTGTTGATAAACGGTTTGTATGCATGTCGAATAGTCTCAATATTTTGTAAAAACTTCAATGCAAGATGAGAAGTAGACTTAAAGTGATCAGTATTATCCTTATTGTCAGGTTTACATGGATAAATAATTCAACAGAAAACGTCTTGGAAAATTATAGAAAACGACTCAATTTTAGAGGAATTGTTTTTCTCACCACCAGTCATTGCCTTCAGAAGAGCTAACTAGAGGCTCCCATGAACCTGTGTTTCTCACTAGATATTTTCATTTACAATTGATGCATGAAATAATGCAACCGTTATACTTTTGCTTAGTTTTAGATATAAAGTCAAAAACTTTATTTTTCCCCTATTTTTTATTTTTAGTCATGTCTGCCATTTTGGTTGGCAGGCAGGGTCATCGGACACTTTTTTAAACTCACTTTTTTAAACTCGATACTCTAATGGTGAGTGTGGCTGAATATGTCTCAGTTGTTTCAGAAAAAGAATTACAAGTGAGTAAAATATTACAAAACATTACGAAAAAATCTTAAATTTGACTTTCCAGGACAATACTTCCTTACGGGAACAATTGACCATTTGGGTAAAATGACTTATTTGTAGATCTGACTTTGCTGAACATTATTGTTGTTTACAGTTTATCTCTGTCTATAATATTATTCAAGCTAATACTAGTAACCAAAAAGTGCAAAATATTCTGTAAATTACAAAAGCGGAGGCAGCAACCCAACAACAACGTGTCTGATATGTCTTAAAATTAAAGGACAGATAAATTCTAATCTGCTGAACGTTTTTACACACTGTCAAATTTGCTCTAAATGCTTTAGTTTCAGAGATATAAGCCAACAACTGCTTTTAACTTCTATATAATACTGGTCAACCATCTCGGCTTGGCTTGCAGTATCATCGGACACATTTTTTAAATTAGATACCCTATTAATGATTGTGACCAAGTTTTGTTAAATTTGTCTCAGTAGTTCCACAGGAGAAAATTAACTATAAAAGACAATAAATCCTTATTTATGTTTTTTCTTACTACAGTAAGAGGTCAAGCAGAATCTTGGATTACCATATAGTGATATTACGAACTGGAACTCTGTTATGCAGAAAATGGAAGTTCGCTTTGGGCACTTTAATATCGTATCTAGTAGAAGCAAATTAGAGAAAATGTAAATCTGGAAAGACTTTTAGGGAATTAGGACAATCCATTGAATACCTGTACAGACAGGCTTATTCTGCTAGTTCAGACAGAGTTCAGTAAATTAATAAAAAGACTTTCCTTGACGCCTGTGGTTAATCATAGGAGTTTACACTATCAGTTAGACGTTCTCGACCCAAAACTTTACAAGACTCTGTGACATGTGTCATGGAGGGAGAATACGTCAGGCTTAGTAAAAGGCAACAGCATTCGATGAAAAATACTGTGTATTCCGTTGAAACAAATAACAAGGATCAATATTCAAGGAGAAAGATCGAAAACTCACAAAGAGGACGACGCGTTCCAAATACCGCGAATTACTACAACGCGACAAAAAGTCACTTGTTATAATTGTGGAGAAATCGGACATTATTGATCAGTGCGGTCGATTTCCGAAGGGAAATATTATTTCGCCTGTGAAAACGGAAGGAGACGATGCGGTATTGCAGTTAAACGGAGCACGGTCGGAGCAGTAGGCTATGCTCCGACTGCAGCTTATATGAGGCCTAGCTGAAGTGTAAATAGTGATATTTCCAGTAAGGAAAGTATGTCTAAAGGGGATATATGTGAATGTGCAGGATATTCACTAGACGATTCTAAAAGGAATAAAACCATTGAAGAATCCCATGACAGTCAACCTGAACCGGAAAATCCGAATAGTGAGTATTTAAGAACAAATGACAGGCAAGATACTATAGCCGTGATAGCTAATGTGAAAGGAAGTTCAAGGATGATGATAAATGGAATGATTGAAGGATCCGCTATAACATGGGAAAGAACATACCCGACCAAGGTGAACATTTATCACAAAACAGAGCCACTATAGTATAATGCCGGAGTGTAGACATGTGCTGAGCCGAGTAGATACATCATTTGAAAATAATTCAGAAGTGTTTAGAATTTTGTGCTCTGATAGTAATTTCATTAGGAAGTATGGATTAGCTATTTTTCGTAAATGCATCACGGTCGCGTATTTATTCGAGGATCCTAAACCCATGGGATACCGATATTATTCTTTATAAAGGAACTCATATTGGATTGCTCGTTCTAGCTCAGAAAATTGTAAGTGATATTGGATTGATGGAGGAAGGTACCGTTTATAATAGATACGGATCGACAACAAATTCCACAGTATAAGGAAGAAATGTATAGTGACGAAAGAGTCAACCTCAATGGCATGTTCTAGTTTGTACCTAGATTATATAAAAGTGTTTAGTGAAACATTTTAATAACATTTGGTTGAATTGCAGAAAGTTTTCCGATGTTATCAGATGCCGTTTATAATGTTCGGGAAATAGACACGGATCGACAACAAATTCCACAATATAAGGCAGAATGTAAAGTGATGAAAGAGTAAACCTCACAGAGAGTGAAGGCGAGAGCTTTATTGATATTATGTCGAAGTATAGAGATATTTTCTATGACCAAACAGGTGAACAAGGAAAGACAACAATTGGTATGCATAGTATCAAATCGAAAGAAGAAATTCCAGTTAAGGAACCACTAAGACGAATACCTCTTTATAAACGTCAGGCATTTGAAGATGAAATCAAGAAATTAGAAGATAAGAAACTAATTAAATAGTCTAATAGCCCCTGGTCTTTAGAGCTAGCATTAATGCAAAAGAAAGATCTTTCGTGTCGACTATGTGTTGATTACATGAAATTGAATGCAGAGACGATAACAGATGCATATCCGAACCATAGAAAAGAGGATTATATAAACGCTCTCACCGGAGCCAAGTAGATATCAGTTTTCGATCCTAGCATGGCTTATCATCAGGTGCCTATGAATCCAGCAGATAAGGAAAAAACTGCATTTTGGTTATACCAATATGTTACATACCATATTGATTGTGCTACGCAGGCGCTACGTTTCAAAGATTTGTTGAGACAGGAATGCGAGGATTACAGTGGCATGTTCTAGTTTGACTTAGATTATATAATAATGTTCAGTGAAACTTTTTACTAACATTTGGTTGATTTGCAGAAAGTTTTCAGATGCTATCAGATGCTGAATTGAAGATCAAGGCTGCAAAGTGTAGTTTTTTAAACACGAGGTAGAGTATCTCAGACACATTGTGTCAACCGAAGGGGTGCGGATGGATCATTCTAAAGTACGGGTAATAGTCAAAATGGAGTCTCCGCAGTTTTACAAGTTTAAAGACCCGGACGGTCAAATAAGGAGATGGATACAACAACTAAGTAGGTATCTATACTATTAAACGAGAAGACCTCACTTTGGGTTTTCTTTCCACAATAAATTAATCAACACGCCTCTGTGTCCTATAGGTACAGTGCATAGTCGCGTTTGACATACATTCATATGATTATTCAGATTGAGTTATTTTGGGAGAAAATCGAGAAAAAGGGCATCCGGATATTGTCCCGTCATTGGACAAAATTTTAAGTCAGATTATACTTCCGGTTTGCGTTTTTCTGTATACTACGAATAAAGTGTATTTTCAGAATTCTATCTGCTATCATTTTCAAGTTTACTATCCACGATGGTCACAGAGTTTATTAAATAGAGAGGGTCTGTATACTATATCAATGACCACCATGAATCGATTAGAAAACTTAGAATTGAAAGTAAATACACTTTATTTATATAGTGAATCAGTGTTCATAATATACAGATAAGCGCTAAAATTATTCATGTGCATTTTTGATACCTTTTCTGAAATTAAATCTTTTACAAAATTCATTGATTACAAAAAAAAGAAGATGTGGTATGATTGCCATGTTGACAACTCTCCACAAGAGACCAAAATGACACAGAAATTAACAACTATAGGTCATCGTACGGCCTTCAAAAACGAGCAAAGACCATACCGCATACTCAGCTTTAAAGGGCACCGAAATGAAAATGCAAACGAGAAAACTAGCGGCCTTATTTATGTACAAAAAATGAACGAAAAACAAATATGTAAAGCATAAACAAACGACAACCACTGAAGTACAGGCTCCTTACTTAAATGTTCATAACATACTAAATGTATATTCATATTGAAATTGATAGAAAACCACTCATTGGGAATTTTGGAAATAAAGGAGGAGGGATTAAAAACAACATTTTCCTGTCCCCAATAACCTATGATTTATGTTAATTTTGCTGAAATTCTCCAGTCATTCAATATTTCACAAAATTCTTCCAACAACACTTTACATACTTTAAGCTACGCTCTGAATGCCCGCGATTTCGCGGGTGTGTTCTAGCGACTTTGAAATGTTCAATGGCCAGGTTCGAAGCATGCAAATGCAGATGAATTATCTTCAAACAGTTGTACAGAATAAAGATTTATGTAAACAATGCAATCTACCATGGAATAATATTATGTGTATAACAAGTGACAGCCTTAATATCATGGACCATCAATGTGAAACTCAACATTAACAAATTATCAGTGCTATTGACGAAAACGATGTCAGATTTATGGTTCAACAACTTCAGGACATCAAGGCATCAATAAGACTTGCCCATTTTACTAGAAAGAAATGAGGCAAAGTGTTGTCGATTAGGTCAAAAGCTGCGACATATGTGAAGAAAAAAAGGACCCAATGTATACGAAACGACACGAGTTTAAATCTTACGTTACGGTAGGGCGTTTTGAAAGAATTGGAACAGATATAGCTGGACCAGTTCCAACTTTTAACAACGGAAATATGTACAATGTAGTAATTGAAGATTATTTCACTAAAATCATAAAAATATTTCCAATACCAAATATGGAAGCAAATACTGTCGCTGAGGTAATGCTTTAAGGGAAGAAATGAGAATGCCATTATACGTTATGTTAGCAGAGGAACTATGCGAGAAAGATAGTGAATTGATTTGCGATCATGTTATGAAGTTTCAATATAGATTAAAAAACAAAACATGAAATTGCGAGGGTATCTCTGGGAACAGCAACAAAGCGCCAAAAGCGTCAGTATTAAAAAAAAAGCGAACAGAATGGATTATAGTGAAGGTGATTTAGTGAGACGACACCAAACGAGGACCACGAAAGGAGTGAAGAAAAAATTATCGACATTTTGGACAGGCCCGTGGGTAATAGTTGAGATACATTCTAACGTTTTATATAAAATCAAACATTCGTCTAATTCAACGCATTCGTTTATAATCCTGGGACCTTTGCTAACTATTTACACCACTGGGTCGATGCCACTGCTGGTGGACGTTTCGTTCCCGAGGGTATCGCCAGCCCAGTAGTCAACACTTCGGTGTTGACATGAATATCAATTATATGGTAATTTTTTTTTATAAATTCCTGTTACAAAACTTTTAATTATTCGAAAAACTAAGGCTTTTCTTATCCCAGAAATAGATTACCTTAGCCGTATTTGGCACAACTTTTTGGAATTTTGGGTCCTAAATGCTCTTCAACTTTGTATTTGTTTTGCTTTATAACTATTTTGATCTGAGCGCCACTGATGAGTCTAATGTAGACGAAACGCGCGTCTTGCGTATTAAATTATAATCATGGAACCTTTGATAACCGTTAATACCACTGGGTCGAAGCCACTGCTGGTGGACGTTTCGTCCCCGAGGGTATCACCAGCCCAGTAGTCAATACTTCTATGTTTACATGAATATCAATTATATGGTCATTTTCATAAATCTCCTGTTACAAAACTTTGAACTATTCGAAAAACTGAGCCTTTTCTTATCCCAGGAATAGATTACCTTCGCCGTATTTGGCACACTTTTTTGGAATTTTGGTTCATCAATGCTCTTCAACTTTGTATTGTTTTGCTTTATAACTATTTTGATCGTAGCGTCACTGATGAGTCTTATATGTAGACGAAAGGCGCGTCTGGCGTATAAAATGATATCCTGGTACCTTTGATAACTTTCAACGCCGATTATAATACACGCTGACAATTTAAAGTTATACAAGGGGAGAAAGTTCAAAAATGGTTTAAACCACAGAAAACAATTTTTTTAAGCATAACGAAATGCCAAATTTACAAGCTTTTGAAGACATGCGGTCAAACTATATGGAAAGAGAAAAAGACGTTGAACATGAAATAATTTCGGACACAACTCAAGATCTAAATGATACAGGTAGATCGGAGCAGTCATTCACTCTGCCCGTTATTACCCCAAATAATTTCACTGAAAGTTCAAACGAGGCACCACCAGGAACTCCTTCTGGTACCCCGCCTGTAATTTATCGAACGCTGTTTAGTCGGGTCATTCATAAACCTCCTAGATTTTCATAAGTTAGGACGTTTATTCCAGCATATATACTAAATTTAGCTGTGACTTTGCATTCACAATGAAAAGGAATAAAAAGAAACATGAAAAAGAAATTCATGTACAAAGAAAGAAGAACAGTCACTGTGACATGTTTAATTCAAGTTTTGGAAAGAGAAGTGACCTTAAGAGGCACAATAGGAAATTTAACAGTAAAGAAGATAAAGGACACAATGAAGTTACAGCCTCAAAGAAATAATATGTTTCGTTTCCCGAATCATGCGAATATTCTGACATTTCTGAAGATGAGATTGTATGGGATGTTAACAATAACATAAGTGAGTATGATTTTCCTGATAAAAACGGAGACGCAACTTTTACAACTAAAAAAGAAGATGATCATTTAACAGTAGAAAAAGAACACTTCAACTTAGTAGACTTTTGTGTTGTGAATGAAGACTGTCTTGACATAACAGAGGATGAATTTACAGACATGAAATCCAGTGGTAGTCTAAGAAGACGTGAAAACAGTAACGCCAACCTTTATAAAAACTGGGCAGATTTTTTTTGGACGGCTCCGTAAATTTACTAGTGAAAAAGGGAACGTGTATTGGCTACACAAAGAATGTTGACAAAATTAAGTTAAATGTGCCATATATTGTAAAAGAAGTTACTTATCTTATCAATGATGTTGTGGATTCAAACAACAATGTACCAGACATGTTTTATAACTTTTAATTTACAATAGATCTTAAAATAGATTATTCAATTCATCAAAGGTTATTATATAGAATGATGTGATTGATCACCTGTGTATGATTTTAAATTTTATTAGTTTTGTGTTTCTGGAATAGGAATTCCACAGTCCTGGAAAGGGGGTATTGTTGCGTATTTTCTTTGATTCAACATCCAGTCGGAGCCCATGAGATCCGTCGGGAGATATGTCTAGTGATCCGACGAGAATTCGTATAAAAAGGCCGAGAACCTAGGACTCAGCAAGGATGTTAGAAACAGGCCAGAAAGGAGTATATCTAGTGCTATGAACAATAAAAATTCGCAATTATAGTATTTGGATGATTTTAGTTAACACACGAGTGACATTCAATAGTTTAATGGATACACTACTTTAGTACAGGATAAGTGCGGATAATTACATTACTGATATATTTTGGTTGATGTGATGTTTGTAATAGTAGAACATATCAACTATATATTTTGTTTGGCTTTATTCTGCCTTTCTCATAAAGGTTCACGTTTCACTCACATAGATTTGTATGTCATGTGTTGCTATTTATAGGCACTTATATTATCAGATCATATATATTATCATACATATGAAATACAATTGAACATTGGAGAGTCGTCGTCGATCTTTGGTGATTATATTAATGTGAATATCAGACTCACCATGTAATCAGCTACACCCGGATCAAAACCTCGGTTGAGTAAAATGTCAACTATTTCAACTCTGTCATATATAACTGCAAAATGAAGTGGACTCCTCCCCTGTTTTTTAACAAACAAACAAAAAGCAAAAATACATGAAACTGATGTGTTGATAAACAGTTTGTATGCATGTCGAATACTCTCAATACTCTGTTAAATCTTCAATGCAAGATGAAAGTAGACTTAAAGTGTTCGGTATTATCCTTATTGTCAGGTTTACATGGATAAGACAACAACAGTCAAAAACAAGGAGTAAACAAAGATAAATGAAAGACACGAACGCTGTTGAAATGCAAGTCTTTTAAGTCGGCTGACATTTTCAACAATGAGCAACACGACGGATACCAAATGTGAAGCAGAATCTGCTTACCCTTCATGAGCTCCTGAGGTTACCCCAAATATTTGGTAGGGTTTGTTTAGCTTAGACTTTAATATTCACTGTTGTGTCACTCTGTTTGACTTTTTCAACCATGGCGTTGTCAGTTTATTTTTCACAGATGAGTTTGAGTGTCCATCTAATTTCGCTCCTTTTTTGGAAATAGTCATTCGTTAACTTATCATAAGGTTAAGACATTGCATTCATAAAACGAACGGTGAATCATACCTTTTGTTTAAATACGGCTTTTTGATCTACTGTGGATTCATTTATTTTTGTTGAAACCAATTCGATATCGTTGATTGAGATACTATGATTTGTAAATTTAATGTGTAGACGTATTCATTAATTTTTACAAGTCAAAATGTTTATATCATTACTTTTTTGTTTTGATTTTTGAATACCCTTTACCTAGAATATCGCCGAAAAGTGTTATTCCTCGAATAAGTAACTTGTAGAAGTTTTAGTTCTACATAGCTGATATAATTCACTGAAAAGTCGTCTGTTAAATACTTATGATTTTATTCATTTAATCAAACATGTCAGATACAACTGAACAATGGAGATTGTTATTTTGTTAGATTTTGACATTTGATATTATCATTCTTACTTGTGTGTCTGCTACATTCGTATCTGATACTGTGTCAAGTAATTCATTAACAATTTCAATTCTGTTATATTTCACTGCATAATAAAGAGGTGTGAGACCCTGTTTTCCGAAATAGAATAAAAATATGAAATAAACGTGTCGATCTTTAGATTTCATTCACAACACATAATCTCAATTTTGATTTCAAACAAAAAATCAAGAGATGGAGTTTACAATAAGTTTTCGATAGCATCCTTACTTTTGGTTTCTCTAAAAGCCTTATGTCAGAAACAGGAAATCTTCAACAAATAAGAGCACGAAATAAGAAGTGTTAGTTTTCTTTACCTTTAAGTTTAAGTATGAATTATGCAGTCTATGAAACCATAAAAAAGACTAGTGGGACAGTGCACGTGACTGTGAAATGTAAATCCAGTTTATGTGGAATATTCACTTGTTTATATCGTATAATCAGTTCATTCATCTCGACAAGTATGTTGTCAATCTAAAAGTTGAGCATTATTATGAAATCGTCTTTATATTTTCAATTGTTCGAATCAGTGTGGTTTTAACAAACAAACTTTTCAGTAGAAAAATCGCATTTTTTGAAAGTACTTAAACTGTTTTGTCTAGAACAATGTGAAGTGAAATGTTTTCGGCTTGAGGTGTTTGGTGTTGCAATTGGACATACTGACGGGTAGTGTAGATAATTAAAACAATCAAGTCTTTGAAATATGTTAGGAATTGTAGAAATCAAGATATTGTAATTCGTTTTAATTTTTTCCCCCACGAATTATATCCGATTTCCACTGCTAGTTGTATTGAATAACTTTGACGCTTGCAACAGTATATAACTTGATACAAATTTCAAAATAACATGTGTCTGATTTCATATTCGAGGTGAAACATTTTGAAACATATTACAATACATTACTTTTCAATTAACCAATTGAATTTATGTAAATTTAAAGTTGGGAAAATAATACATTAATGCATAATTAAAGAAGTAATGTTATAAGGTTTGAACACTGTTGTAACTTTATAATGTCGCCACTTTTGTTTTGCATAACCATGTTTTGGTTAATGGTATTTGGCCCCATCATTGTTTTACCAAATTTGTTGTTTCTTACTTTTTTCAACATATGCTTGTTTTTACATCCGCAACGGTCTGTATAACTAACAAAATATAAGGATTTTGTTTAACTCATGTTTGAAGTCCATATGGTAACATGCGGTAAATAACATCATTTTCTTTTTTGTCTTTTTGTTGCTCCATTCCAAATAATTATATGTCTCCCTGTTTTTAGTGTAACAAACACACGGCGATATTACATTTTGTACTTCCTAAATACAAAATACAATGATGTTTTCTATTTATGTATTTTTGCATTTATTCTTACTGTTTTCCTGTCTGATAATAAAATTTAGTATGGAAATGGGGAATGTGTCAAAGAGTCAACAACCCGACTATAGAGCAGACAAGGTCACTAATATGTCTTCAATCAGCGAGTAGCTCCCACACCCGGAGTCGCCCTTCAACTGGCCACTAAACAAAAATCAATACTAGTTCAGTAAGATTGGACGTCATATTATACACAAGAAACTAAAATTAAAAATTATACAAGATTAACAAAGGCAAGATGCTCCAGATGTGGGACAGACGCAAACATGCGGCGGTGTTAAACTTTTTTTTCAGATCTCAAATCTCAACCTATACTTCTAGCCAATGTAGGAAAGTAAACGCATAACAATACGCACAGTAAAATTCAGTTCAAGAGAAGTCTGAGTTCGATGTCAGAACAGGTAATAAAAAAAAAAAAATTACAATAATACATAAATAACAACAGAATACTAGCAGTTACTGACATGCCAGCTCAAGGCATCAATTAAAGTGATTGAAAGATTATGTCATCATTGTATGAATATCAGGCACAATCCCTCCCGTTAGGGGTTCAGTATTATACCATCATAAAATATATAAGAAGAACAAAACCCGTATTATGCCAACAACTGGTTTTTAAATAAATTCCGATGCAAAGACTCTATAGGTGAATCAATATTAAAGCCAAAATATGCAATCTTCAATGACCTGCCAACAGTATCATAACTATATCCCTTCTTAATAAGTCTGTTTCAAAGTTTTGTATGCTTCTGAGGTGAATACTGACATTTTTTGCTTTGTAAAGAATATTACCATAAAAGATTAGATGTGAAATACCTGAGCCTATAAGATGTCTGCATGTTGAGATACATTTTTTAATGATGTCCTTGTACCGATGATAAAATTAATCATCGGTACATGGTTATGTTGTCATTTCAACGGTATTTGTAACATTGTCATAAAGCGCGGAGCTCGGCTAGCCAAATTAACCAGGTGCCACCCACCATTTTTTTCTTAAAATGTCATGCACTAAGTCAGACAGAAATATGGCAATTGAAATGAAATGGTTCGTTTCTATGTGGGTGGCATTGATGTTTGTTTTTTGTTTTATTACAGTGATTATGTTCATCTGTTGATTTCCTCCTTAAGGGGATGTGTTTACCTCGATTTAAGTTTGTAACCAGGATTTCTTTTCCCTCGATCGATTTCAGACTTTTGTACAGCGGTATTTTACTTTTCCTCTTTTTAAAAACCGTTATCTTGATTTCTTATAATATTGATAATTAGCACAATATTTTATATCACTTTTTCTTAAGACATAGTACAATTATTTTCAATTATATGTGAAGGTTTTTTAATACACCTTATCGCTATTTAGTCCATTCCGGGAAAAACAGTCATTTATACAACTTCCTGTTTGGGGTCACCGGCCGATGGAGGTCATCAGTAGTGAGCTGAGGGAGAAAAAACTTTAGACAGTGATCATCAAGAAACTTTGATATAGTATGATCCACTTTTTTCGAAATTAAAATTGAAGTAAAAAAATATTTTGTTTGAAGTATTTACGGTAGTTTAAACAGGTCTCATTAAAACGTATCACGCATGGTGCATTGTTTAAACAGGGTCCCAGATAGCTTCAACTGGATGAAAAAGTTGTGTAATTTTAGAACTTTCTGGAATGGAACAAATAGCAATTAGGTGTATTGGGCATTTGTGAATTATACTGAATTGGTTTCTCATATTCATTTTATATGACCTACATTGTATTCTGTTTATGAATTGTTCGGAAGTTATTGTGTAGGTTTGACACTGTTTATTTTCTGCTAATAGCTTGACATATTCATTTACTGGTATATCATTATTTTGGAGGGAAAAAAGGTAACGAGCAGTAAATCATTGAACTGTGATTAATTTCCGTTATTTCATTTCTTTAGATTCGTAAATAATATGTTTTACCATATTTTTTTTTAGATTGAGGACAAATAGTATTTTGAAGAATACTGTATATTCAGAAATTAATGCAAGGTTTTTATTATTGCAAAAAATGCGACAGAGTTGTAAACGCAATTTTTTAAACTAGCATTTTTGAAATGTTTTATTTGAATTAAACAGGATTTTTCTCAAATCGTAAAAATGATAAACGTAAAAATAATAATCACATTTTCACATTAAAGTCTAAAATGACAAAATCGCAATAATAAATGCACGCAATAATTCCTGAATTTACAGTATTAGAAAATTTTAACTGCAATGGATATTTGAAAACGCGGGTGTCCGATACCTACGAAATGAACGAAAAAGTGGTACCCAATTGAAAATGATGATAAGCAGATAATCAAATTTTACAGACAGAATTGAATATTGTTGATTTGAATTTTTTTATATTAATTGAATGATATTCCAACCTGTTTGTTTGCTACATTACGATCTGCACCTGCGTTAAGTAATTCATAAACAGTTTCCGTGCTGCAATTCTTAAGTGCATAATGAAGTGGTGTGGCTCCCTGTTTGAACAAAAATATATACATGAAGTTTATTTGTTGGGTCATACCTTATAAGATCAATATTCTGTAGAAAACTGGAATGCAAGATATGGAGTACATTTTAAATCTTCTGTGGTATCCTCAATACCAGCTTTACTTAAATATATAACTGACAAAATTTCGATGAAATGCTTTTATGAGAAACAGTAAGTTTGAGGCAAATAAGAACACGCAGAACTAGTGAGGTCAGGTTATTTTTGCTCCGTGTTAAAGACCTCACTGTGACTTTGAGATGAAAAATAATAATAAAAATTGTTTTTTTCTTTGCGTTTTGTGCTTTTTTGTTGTGCATGTAATGATCTTTTGGCAAGGATGAATACCCTTTATCCTTTGTTTTCCTATGAAATAAGTTAAGATTGCAATAAGTGTCTTTTTTTCATTTTTAGTACTTAATGTAAAGTATGCCGTATACAAATCAAATTTCAACGGATTATCCTCGTCGAGCTCGACACGTATAATTGCAATCTAGTATCCAGCAATTGTATAAAAGCGCCTTCAAAGTTTCAATTATTCCAATCATTGTGGTTTTAACAAAGCCACTTTAATAACTTTTTGTAAACTTCAAGTTAGACAATTAAAATAGTTTCCTTGCGAAAAACATTTTATTTTTAACCTTAAATTCTTTCAAATAAGTAATTTGTTAAAAAGTCAGTATTAAACATGTTAAAGGGAATACAATGGCATTTTTTTTTTAGATTTTTGGCTTTCAACTGTATATGCGTATCATTTGTTTAGTGTAATTTCAAACAAAACTAACAAGCAATGGGTCTTTCAATTGAATATCGGTTTAACTACCAAATGCCAGTTCCTCCTTTTTAGAATGCCTTCATTACGTATAAGCAGACCAAACTCATTCCTTGTAGCTCATGAACATTCTTTTTTTGTGTCTACGATTATTGTTCGTCCGACACGCTGCTAAACGCATATTTTGCAACGTAAATTGGTTTGAACTATTCCTTAAGATATACCACGTAAATTTTGCATGATGAAACAATGTCCTGTAAATTTAAGCACCATGTAAATGTGCTTAGTGATTTAATGCATGTACTGTTCAGGTTCATGTGTTTTTACATATACATGAATATGTGCGTTTGAAAATGGTCGTTAGAAAAAAGTACCAGAAGACGACATAAAAAATGTTTTTTTTGCTAGATTGGAACTTGTAACATACAATGTTTACTCCTAAAACACACTTTTACATGTTTTACGCAGAAATAAAAAGAAAATCGTCAAAAGAAATCTAAAGATTGGCCTAAACATAACAACCACTTTCCCGCAGTACCATTATTTTGAAAAATCATCAATCAAACAATCATCAATTATAACCTTCCAAAAAGTGTTGATATTCATTATTCGCGAAGAGGCGTCGGTTGCTGTGTCTTATAATATGAGGCAGGCATTACCTGTGAATGGGGACGAAGTTTGTTTAAATTAATTTTTTTGTAACTTAAATATTTGTTTAAAAAAGAAACGGAAATATCGTAACGTTTCCGATTTTGGTTCAGTTGTTAGGGATTTTACTTGTGACGTTATTTAAGTTCTGACGTCATGTTCAATGTAAACAACGAAACGCAATGCATCAGGTAACGTTTATTCATACCAAAGACAAAGAATGATTAAAAATGAAATATTGGTATTGTGTTCCTTGAGTTCCTATATTTTACTAGACTAATCAAAGTCTCACGATAACAAGACCGGAAGAAGGAAGTAGAGTTATGTGTTCTGCGCAGATCCGGAAATTAAAAACTCGACAAAAAAAAATTGAACGATTTTGAGTTCATTAGTACAATGAAAAATTCGGGAAATTTTCCCTATTTTTTTTTTTCTTTTTTATTAAATTTTCTACTGTAATAGGGGACTTCGTCCCCATATAATCGCCGTCATGTAAAATTGGCAAATTAAATTATTAGCCGCATTTACTCAGATGATGTTTTTCAATTAGCGAAGAAAATTCCTGTCCAAATATCCACTACAGTCCTACTTTTTTTTGTGTTTGCACTATATAATCCTGACCTTCACATTTTTACAGATTATTTACATTGTAAAACCGCCATCATGGTTTCTATGAGGATCTCTTATTTCAAATATTCGTTACTCTCCGGTGATAACCATGTCATTGATGATACATTTTCCTGCATTTTTTTGCATGAAGATGATGCACATCTCCTAGAGACACGAGGAAATAGACAGCACGAGGAACTCCACGGCAACAATTTCGGTATTAACAATTTCGGATTCGACCCTTCAAAATAATCTTTGATTATATGAAGGCCAGAATTATACAGTGCAAACACAATAAAAGGTAGGACAGTTGTCAATATTTGGAATGGATTTTCCTTCCGCTATTTGAAAAACATCATATCTAGTGAATGCAACTGATATGTAAACAAATTTCGACGAAAAATATGGTGCCAATTTTACCCGACGGCGACTATTAGTAGTAGCTTCTGTAATCTCTAGCTAGTCAACAATGCAGTTGTAAGTACAAACTCGCTCGTGCAGGTGCAATCGATCCCATTATTTACTGGGCTGTGTTTCTTAGTTTTCCTATCGCAAGTCTGTGGTTTTCTTCGGGCTCTCTGGCTTCCTCCACCAACAAAAATAACCACCAGGATATAGCCCAAAGGCTATGGTGTTACTATAGCATGTAACTACTGTTTTGTAAATAAAGAACTAATTCATTCAATATTTATTCTGAACCATCAATTTGTAAATGATTGGAAACGCACATAAAGACGTAATATATTTCATGTTTCGTACTGAGTTCTTACATATCAGTGCCAAAAGTAATCGTTTTCAAGCAGCCGATACCAGTCCGTGATCGATAAAAATTATTTAAGACACGTTCATAAAAAAGTCCCACATCGAAAGAGACTAACAATCTAATGAAAACCTATGACATTAGCATAAAAGGGCGAGACATTCAAGCAAAATCTGACAGAAAGACGAGATGTTCTGACTTGCTACAGGCATAAACAAATAACAGAGTGTCGGAGATTTAACTTAATTGATGAGAACTGAAACCATACTAGAAAATAACTGCACAAAACGATGTCAAATACCACCTTTCTATTTGTTATAAGAGCCTGTTACTGCTCAACTGCAAAGTATGTCAATTTGAACCTAGTGTTTTTTTCAATGACATTTTGTACGAATAATGATTTACTAGTATAATATGTATGTCTTTTCGAGCATGTCAGATAAAATTGTGATTGTTATTTTTTGTATTAATTTAATATCATTCTCACTTTTTTGTCTGCTATACTTGGATCTGATCCTGCAAGAAGTAATGCATGACATATGTCCGGTCTGTTAGTCATAACTGCATAATGGAGTGGTGTGAGCCCCTGTTTAAAAAAATGAAAAGCTAATGTGATGATCTCCAGATTGCATTTATACCTTATAATCTCAATATTCTGTAAAACTATATTGCAAGATAGGAAGTAGACTTTAAGATTTCGATAAAATCTTTAATATCAGCCTAACTTAGATAGATGATTACCAAAGTCGCTTAAAAGCTTATATTAGAATTAAGTAATAAGAATATAAAATAAAAACCGTGCAAAATGTTGTTTTTTTACTTATTATACTTGAATGTTAGATGTAAATGTTAGCTTAATTGAATACAAAAACAAAACATTCGACAAGTAGAGGAGAACAGTTTTAATCAAATTAAAGTGGAATATCCATTTTATATTTACATTTTTGAAATCAATCTATCCTCAACGTTTCAATTATTTAAATAAGTTTTGTGTTTTTCACAGCAACGTTACACTTGACCGACTCTATACAAAAACAAAATCTATGGATTTCTTTTTTTTCAGACGTAGAGGGAGATGACTTAGCTGCGGAACCGTAACTCTTATGGTCCTTTTTTAATTTTTTTTGATTTTGCGGACCATAGAGCTACGGAATTTTCCTATTTCAAAACGTTCGGAATTGCGACCCAGGTTCAGGTCGCACTTATTTCCCAAAAATTTATTGTTTATAATCAATGCAAAGCGAGCGTGTCAATATATATAGTTCGTTTCGTCAGATATTTTTCTAGGATATGACGTACCTATTTATGTTTGAATATTCATTTCCTTAACATTATTATCTAATTATTTCCATTTGTATACATTCTCCGCCTATTTTGTTCGGCCATATTGAATCTCGTGGTGACGTCACAAAAATCAAGAAAAGATAACTCTAATAGAAAAGCACGTGTTAGTTTATTTACGTTGTCTTTTATTTTATTTTCATGACATTTTGAATGAAAGTACGTTTAATTAAAGTTAGATACTAACGGAAATAATAATTCTTTCAAGCAATTTAAATATTTAGTATGCATAAATGTTGTAAAGTCTTATAAACACTCGATTTTCGCTTAGAAATAAGTAAACAAACCAACACGTGCTTTTCTGTAAGAGTTGTCTGTTCTTGTTTTTCGTAGGCGTTCCTCACCTCCAACATAGGAGATCGAGGATATTTGAGTTATCTTTTCTTGATTTTCGTGACGTTTTGAAATAGGAAAAATCCGTAGCTCTATGGTCCGCAAATAGTCAAAAAATAGCATAAGGACCTCAGAGCTACGGTTCCGCAGCTAGAGATGACTCGGCTCGAGGTGTACAATGTTTGAAGGGCATTGTGCAAAAGAAAAAAAAATAACACACATTAATTAAGTTCAGAATGATCTCTGTAGAATTTAAGGTTTGATAATTAATTAAACGAATTTCAAAGAACGAATTTATGATTTACACTGCAAGTTGGTGTTACAAGTTTACATCAGCAGATGCATATTTCGAAACATCATGTTCGGGTCAAAAATTTATGAAAAAAACACATCATAATATGTTTTCTAGAATAATGTGATTTCTAGAAATACTGCTAATTTCAAGTAAGGCAATCAAAGGGTTTCTTTGTTTTGGACTTTGTCTGTTGTAGCAGCCACATTTGTGCTGTTAAATGAGGATAATGCAACCATTCTTTACCTATTATAAGTTGTTAGACATTAGACGTTTCAATATTGTGTTTTAAATAATTTTAGAGCATTTCGTTCTGAAACGGTTGTAATAAAGATATGTCATTTTGTTCGGTCGTACGTGGTCCTTTCGTCCGCCATTTCGTCTCTCCTTCTTAATTTATGGCTAAAACTATTTCTGAATCACTAAGCATCGTCTTTAAGTTGAACACTTCTTTCCCCTATCTTTCCAAAACCTTCATCAAAGTTTTACCTCTAGAAAACAATTGTGTAATGCTTAATTATGATAATTTAACAGAGGTAATTTAATTTTTTTTTAAATTGCCAAACTTTTGAATTTGCGTGCTTATGCTATTTCTCTTAAGATAACAAGTTTGATGTCTTGGTTTGTAGCGCTTGATTATTTAATTAAATAAACTATATCAATCGTACTATATTGTGGGTATATATGTATATACTTTAAACGTGTAATGATTTATAGTTTGACATTCGAGATAAATTCAAATTGTTTTCCAAACAAAATTTAACATGATGAAGGGAATACAATGACAGTTTTATATTTCTGCTTTCAACTGTATATGCGTATCACGTTATCATTGTCGGTTTTGTCTGTTTTTTCACAAATGAAACAAAAGAAAAACGGTTCGTTTAATTGATTTTTTTAGATAGTGAAATCATCTGTCGGTTACTACTTATCATATCTATACAATAACAATAGATCGGGATGAAAATTTCATGAACTGAATTTTCTGCTCTCCCATGACACCATTTGCGAGTATAGTCTTGAGGAACGATGATAGTCCGTCAGAAGGGGATGACTGACCCGTGTTAAGAGAGAGCCGTATCTCTTGCACGTTAAAGATACCCTTGTTGATTTCCAAAAATAGCAGGCTAATGCCGCTACAAGGCAGTACTCGCACATGTGGAAAGGGATCAATATAAGTTGTAAAACTTGTTTCCCAATCCACTATAAATAAATATGTTTAACCTAAACTATACAATAACAAAATTCAAATTCAAAAGACAACTGAAAACTGTTGTTTTCTTTCATGAATCAAGTAATTATGTTTATTAGAATATATGTCGTACTTGGTTATCTGCCACATTTGGGCCGGCGCCTTGGATGAGAAATTCATATAGTTTGTCCTCTCTTCCATCTCTAACTGCATAATGAAGTGGTGTAAGGCCCTTTAAAGAAATATAAGTGTCTGTTTATTTTGTGTATCCATAACGTGAAAAGATGAAAATACTAGGCACAAATAAAAAAAAGTTTGCATATAGTTACATACATATACAATTTTTTTGTGTATGTATAATACGTTTGTATCTTATCCTTTTGATATTCTGAGGAATCGAAATTACTAGTCTGCAATAACTTATGTTAGCGGGTATTTACCTATGAAATAATAAAGGAAAAAAGAAGGTTTAAAGTTAAACTTCGATAATGTCAAGTATTTGCTTTACAAGAACAATAAGGAGCTGTAATAAAAAGTAAAACATCTCCGTACATTTCTTGCGAGGCGAATACTTGCCATTGTCGAAGCTGAATTTTAAACCTTTATTTGAATATTGATATCAATCTGGCAATTTACTGCGCATACAGTGTATGTCGTCTATCTTAATCGAAGCACCCGAATTAAAATATTGTTGGAAGATGATTCGAAGCTTGTTAGTAAGTATTAAGCCGTTTCAGTGTATTGCAGTTAATATTGTATAAACAATTGGACCATAATTTGCAACCTTTTCATCGCATTTAAAAGATTTAACCTGTAGTTGTGGATGGATATGTATATTCTTGATTTGTGAAGACATCAGAATTGTTTAAAACAATACAAGAGTTTGTGGAAAATAGAATATATTACACATGTTAAATACAAAGACGTCGATGTCAGTTTTGAAATCGGAATTAAACAGAATCAAACCAGCATAATAAATGTAATATGTTTAGTCTAGTTTTGTTGCAGTTATTGCAACAAAGTAGTATTTACATTACGACTATAACTTCCTACAGGATAGTGGTAAGTAAATTATAACAGTTAGTTGATAACGTTCCAAGTGATCACATCATTTGAACTAAAAATGTAGCATATAGAGGTTGACTTAATATTGTAAGCTTTAATGACAAAGTACTGTACTATCACGATTGTTTAATGAAAGTGTAGTTTTTACCCACTTTTCCATTCTTCTAGTTGCGTCATTTACGTTTAACAAAAATTGAAGATTGTTGCACATGTGGTTAAAGATCAAACTTACATCTTTATCTGTCGCGTATGGATCTACCGTGGCTCGCATTACACAAAATATCTCCATCTTATCATCTGAACATGCCATGTCATATGGGGTGCATCCCTGTTTGTAAAATAAATCACAGATGTTCAAACTTATCCCATTATGAATCATGTATAGAATTTGACTTAAACATGTCTTCACTATAATAAATTAACATAAACAAAATTGCATATCTAACATTTTTGTGCTGATAAAGAGTAATTATGAATATATTATTTATTCCCGCAAATTTGAAACTCTAAATAATGCGTGATTTCAGCCTGATATCTACTTTACATGTGCTACTAATGATTGATCTGTTGTAGATTTGTCAGTTGTTTAGGCGTACCTATATGTACATGTAAATTGTGATCCGATGGATGGATCCGTCATAAAGTTGTGACTTGTTTGTACGTACTTATAAATGATTATTTCTATGACTCTATCATACAATCCCTTACAATAAATATATAAGCTACATGCTACACCTCTAGAGTCTACTGACGAGGAAAGGTAACACTAAAGTTAGAACTTCTTAATCCTGCCCCCAATCCTTGAGCACTAATTGCCGTCAAGTATTTGCCTACTAAGAACAAATATTGGCTAAATGATCCGGTCTGGTGTTTTCAAGTGGTCACGTTTGGTGGTCTGAAAATGATCATGTCTTGGCAATATACAGATTATGTCTACTGCGTGTGTGTGTAGATGTTAACTTCGGATACGAAGCCTTAGCATTCAGTACTTTTTCAATTTATAAATAAGTCGACGGATTTAACAAATCGAAACGTACTTCAAGATAATCAAAATGAGCAAATGACCTATATTTGTTGTTACATTCAAATACTCTTTGTCTGTGTGTTACAATACCCACATTGATATCTTGTATATTTGGGTCTGATCCTTCATTAAGCAAATCCGAAACTATGTATATTGAACAATAACTGACTGCAAAATGTAGTGGTGTTTTCCCCTGGAAATATAAATAACACTTTATGGTTTAAGATTAACCTGTGTGAGCAACGCTCAAGATCAATAATTTTAATTCCGATTATGTTTAAGTTATAACTATTGGAATAATCAGGAGTGTTCATACAGAATTATGGTCATTCGACAAGAATTACAATATGAACAACCAGAAAAGTGCGGGTTTCAAATTACAACCTCAATATTGACATGCAGTTGATGAGAAATGCTCGACAAGCTATATGACAAAGGTGGAACCGTAAATACTATCCGAGCCCATTTGCAAAAAGGATTTTGTATCTTAATACAAATTAAATTTATCAATAAACGTGATACAAACAGGTATATACTCGACGCAGAGGTTAAAACAATATACTTTAAATCTAACGTTGATTATCAGTTGAAATAGGTATTTATTGATGTTAACCAATGTATTCTACACATCCTAGTCATTTTCCGGTGTCATTGCTCGACAGCAAGCGTGCGTGTGGGCTAAAAAAGGGAGAGGTTGGGAGCAAAGGGTTTTGAAGGAAGCTTTGGTTTTACTAATATGCATTTCAAAATTTAAAAAAAAATCAAATTATCAGCCATTTTATTTTTGTATCACATAAATTTGATTCATAAATATTTGTTGGATACCAATTTTCGTAGATTTCGTGGGCACAGGGGAATCGCGAATTTAAATGTTCAACGAATTACAACCTTTCAAATGAATGTGTGAAGACTATGCCGGAACCACTGAATTGTCAATTTCCAGAAGTACGTCAAACTATGAGGCAGACTTAACTGTATCTGTTGTATTCTATACTTCTAGCTCGATGCGATAGATGCGTTCAACTTATTTTAAATTATTTAGTGAGAGAACATGAACACTTTAAAATTGATTACATTTTCTCTATTTCTCTTTAGCTACATAGGTTCGAAGGAGATATGAATACGTATTGTTAAAAAGGATTCAGTTAACTTTCTCATACGGTTTTGACTAATTTTCAGACCTCAAATAAAGATAAGAATTTTGTTGTTTTTTTCTTTGACACTGTATCTTCAACACATCTACATGGCTGTAAATTGTGTTTATGAAAGGTTATTGAATGCCCTCAACTCTTATATTGTTTGTCTTTTTTTCATTTTTAGCCATGGCGTTGTCAGTTTATTTTCGATTTATGAGTTTGACTGTCCCTCTGGTATCTCTCGTCCCTCTTTTATAAAAAAAACCCCACATTATAATGATTGTTTTTAGAATAATATCAGAACGTGTAAACGCAGACATACTTAGGATCTACTCAGTAGATAGTTATAGCAAGATTTGATATGAGTGCCAATGAAACAACTACATCCAATTCACAATTTGTATAAGTAAACCATTATAGCTGAAAGAACGTTCTTCAAAACGAAGACTTGGCTCATACCTAACAGAAAGGAATGAAGGGCCCCAGTAATGACTGAACATCAGGTTCCTGATTCAGGACAGGTGCAATTAAATAAGTATAGATTATAACATGCCTTTTTCCATATTGGCCCTGGGATCATCCCGAGACTCCCATATTGCCCTCGAGGCTTTATCCTAGGGCCGATAGGTGTCGAGGGATGATACCAGGGCCAATATGGAAAAGACATGTTATAATCTATTTATCACATATTTAAATTCTGCAGAATGAGAAAATATAATTCAATTATAACAATTTAATGAAACATAATAGGTAAAATCTTACACATTTTATCAAAAAAGTGTCGTGAAGGATGCTTTGACGTCACGTCATTGTGAATCAGGGCACAATAACCAATAACCTCGTTTTTACGCCGGGCAATTTGGAGGTTATTACATATGCAAAACCCGAGTATTCGTAACAAATATGTGATAAAGAATGATATGTAATACATTTGGATGGTTTTCGTTATTTGGTTCGGTATTTAATGTCTAAATATCAGACTTACATCTTTATCTTGCGCATTCAGATCTGATCTTTTTATAAGTAGTTCTCGAATCATTTCTTCATTTGCGTTTATAACTGCACAATGCAGTGGTGTTCGTTTCTATAAAAAGAGAACAGTAAACCGTTTTAAAAAGAATTTTTGGTTGATGATTTAATGTAATTCTTATTTTATTTATTGACATTCTTAAGTGACTTCAATGCTTCCAGCCTATATAAAGTTGAGAAACCTTTTAATCTTAAATACAAACACACAACATGATTATTATCAACAAGTAATCAAAAGTAGTATATTCATTTTCTGACGACATCTACACAAATCAACAAAGCTGATGAGCAAGAATAAATGGAAATCCAAAAATAAGCGTTAATCTGGCGAGTGGCATTTTCCCTAGAAAATTATTCATGTTTCAGATTGATATATTAAATACACTAAGCTCTTATAAATATTACAATAATTGTGTTCACATCTTGTGTTTTATATCTAGTTTAATCGGGTGTTAAAAACTATCTATCGTGTATACAAAATTGAACATGTATTCCCAAATTAGGGGACATGAAAAATGGGATAATAGAGAACGCATATCTGTCAATATACTTTGTCGCGATCTTTTGGGGTTTCATTTTATTCCAACAGTTTTTTTAAACTTTGATTTAGATGTGAGGATCGGTTCCCTACTGTTGCTTTTATTTAATCAAAAAGCTAGCACTTTATTTTGATGAAAAACGGCTTTGTATAGTTTTATTTTTAATTTTTTCCATTCAAATTTCCTGTTTTATTGTTTGTATGTAGAGTGGGTCACCGGCCATTTATTGAGATGAATCCGAAAGTTGGTATTGTTTTTAAACCATTGTGAAAACAATTTTCTACAGAGTGTTTTTCGGTTTTGGTTTTGAGCAGTTGTATGTGATGGACACAAATACTTCCATGTTTGATCCAAAGCAGTTTAAGATTATTTAAAATACACTGTCTCGTTCTGGATTTGATGTAATTTGTGTCGTCTTTGTCCTTCGCCACAGTGTGTCTTACATATACATTTAGTGGTATGCAAACATTTATCTAAATTTATGTCATACTATTATGTATTACAATGTATCCATGAATTCATTATTGTGCTTATCTGAGTGACTAAAACACTCTAAAACAAAACTGAAGACAGTTGAAAACTTGATTGGAAGGTTAGATAAATGCGTTTTTACCTGTCGGTGGTTTATAAACTATATAAACAGATTGTTTTTTTTTTCTGCTGTACTAAAATTATATTGTAAATGTATATTATCACCTTTCGAAAACTACACTGTACGACAAATTACGAACGCGATAACGTTTACAAACTACGCAATACCATTAAAATACCATTGAATGAATTAAATAAGTTGCATAAGGAACAAACAAAATAGGTTTTAAGCTTCTCCAAACTATCAGACTCACATTATTATCTGTCAAAGTTGTATATGCTCCATTGTTTAGTAGTTCCACAACTAAGTCTATTCTCCTGTTTATTACAGCAATATGAAGTGGCGAACGACCCTTTAAAAACAATTGTACTGATATTCATTCAAGGCTGCCATATGTAATTTTTTTCCTAGACTGAAATCGAAAATAGCTGAAAGTGTTTGATGATTTGTTTACTCGACAAGCTAACTTGTACATATTATTCAAAACATTATTGACAGAATAAAGACTGAGGTCACACGTCTATAAACTATGCATTATGATATGCATTGTTATATCTCAACATTTTTTTTTATAATCCTGGTACCTTTGATAACTATTTGTATAAACATGTTATCTTTTTCCACAACCCTTCCACATTCTATTTGCCATTAAACGTTTTAATCATGTTTTTGTCTCCCGAAGTATACATTTGCAATCACATTTTTAGATGATTTAATACGAACAAAGATGAATGACTTCATTGGCTTTTTGCGTTGCGTTGTCAATGTCGAATGACACGATGTAACGAAAACAGGAAATAAGTATTCTGTAAAATGAATGGTTTCATCGTCGTTACAATCTTCTTTTTGTTACAATCTAATAAATAAAGGCAACAGTAGTATACCGATGTTCAAACTCATAAATCCATGGACAAAAAACAAAATCGGGGTAACAAACTAAAACTGAGGGAAACGCATTAAGTATAAGAGGAAAACAACGACACAACACTACAATGTAACACACATGGAAACGGACCAAGCAACAGACAAAATCCCACGAGAATAGCAAATATAACATCAAAACCAAATACATGAATTTGGGATAGACAAGTACCGTAACACGTCTTATCGCAATGTGAATTTACACTCAAAAATAAAAGAAAACAAACGACGCAACGTTAAAATGTAACACATACAGAAACGAACTATAATATAACAATGGCCATATTCCTGACTTGCATTGGTACAGGACATTTTTAAAGAAAAAAATGGCGGGTTGAACCTGGTTTTGTGGCATGCCAAACCTCCCCTTTTATAGCCATGTGAAATATAACATTAAGATGACAACTGAACACTACAGGACTACAATATAAATAAATTGGAGATTACAATTGACAAAGAAACACACGAACAACAGCCAACAAAAGGCAACAAGTTGAACATTTTAATTCGCCAGCATTACATAATAAAATACTCATTTCTTGTGTCAACAATATAAAACAAAATATAAAGCCTCATTTCCTTTTTTTGTTATGTTGTTGTTTAAGGGATTTGCATTCTCAGTTTCAAAATAATTATTTTTTAAAACACTAGCATATTTTGATAGGGGAATAATAAAGGAATCAAAAGAGCAAAAAGAAATATATAGGTCACTGTGCATATTTTCGAGATATTAGCCATTGATTTTGTGGCGGGAAGATGTTCTCTCTAGACCTTTATAGCTTTATCATTGACAAGTTTAAGTCCTCAAAAACTATAACAAATAATTAAAATTTCATAACACTTTATTAAGCAGACAGCTTATCATTGTAAATGTAAAATATATAAAAATATTGGTCAATGGGCAAAATGTGTTAAGGCATTAAAATGGACATAATCAGAGGATTTCGAAAATCTTACCAAATTTCAAAACATGACAATTGAGCTTCCTTAAGAGATATACATTGCCTTGTAGATTACTTCATTTTTTTTGCTATGATTACATATTATCTCCAATAAAATAGCCGAAGATTACATATACTGAATTTAACCAACATACCAATTGGTTAAATGGTGAATGGTGATAAACTCATATATGAAGTCCCGTTTCCGGTAATGATTTCCATTATAGAATGGTTCTACGTTTAGACTATTTTAAATCTCGGTCTATTTATGAAATTAATTCTTCATGTTCTTACATACTTTTGATTTTTAAACCCTGTATGCTAACATTGCCCATGACACATTTTAAAATTATTGTATAAACATTGAACGACAAAAATATGTGACGTATAAATTTTGTGACGTTAGACACGTGAAATTTTTTCTTTTAAAATTGAAACACGATGATGACTGCTGTACCCATGTATTGACTATTTTATTAATTATGTCTGTTTAGTTCGCACATTATTGTAACTATAACGGAATTTGATGAGACTGTCGTACAAAGTGAGAGGTTTAGGGCTATAAAACCATGTTTGATCCACCGTTCTACATTTGAAAATGCCTATACCATGTCAGGAATATGACAGTTGTTGTCCATTCGTTTTTGATGTGTTTTATCATTTGATTATGCCATGTGATTATGGACTTTCCGAATTGATTTTTCTCTGAAATCAGTATGTTTGTGATTTCACTTTTTAATAGAGCAGTGGTACAACGAGTTGTTCATTAAAAATACATATAAGTCGCCCTTTGTCATACTTTTACAATTAAGCACACATACGCCAAATACTTCTGTTTCCCCGTTCTTATGATCCCATATAAGTAAGTAACTCCTATTGTAAATCACCAAATACGAATGATCAAAAGATCATGCCAAGATCAACAAAAGATGTACATACCTTTCAAGATAGCATATCTTTACTAAAGCTTTATTCTTTGGTTCATGGTGTAAAGTCTATTATTCTCTGCATATTTGTTTTATTACATCATATATTTTAGTTATTTTCAACATATAGAAACACAAGTCAATGATATGATAATTAAGGTAAAAATGGTGTGCATAGGTTCGAATTTGAGTGGTTTAAACTACATTCAACTTCTTTCAATATCTTAAACTCTATTATTCAGATTTTATCCTCACTGAATTGCTTTTTGAAAATAAAGAATGTACTTTCTATACATTAAAAGAAAATAATTTAATTTTGGATGTAACGCATATTCTGATTGGCTGACAGTGTTTAGTTTATCAACCCATAGACATTATATAGTCATGTGACTGTGACGTCATCCACGTTTTTTTCATGGTTTGCACCCGTTTAAAATGGAATTTAGAATTAAATTATTAGAAATAACTGTAATATATGTTATCTGTCTATTCGAAATAACATTAAAAAAAAACAACGTGGTGCTCATTTAAAAATAACCCGCTACGTGGGTTATTTAGTGTGCACCACATTTTTTATGTTATTTCTTCATAGACAGAAAAAAATATTACAGTCATTCCTTAAATGATAAATCCCCTGAAAATCAATACTCACCAATGTATTTAACACATTTGGGTTAGCACCATTATGAAGCAACTCAGAAACTTTGTCCTTGTCACCACCTTTGACTGCCAAATGTAAAGGTGTTTGTTGTTCCTGAATGAAATATATTATTATTGTCATTTTGTACATTTTCTTTTTGATCCTACTGGTACGTAAAGCTCGAAAGATTAGTTATGACGTCATGTATCATTACTGTAACGTGTTGTTTTCATGTCAATCTGCATCACGTTATCAATTGAATGCGCTTGACGTCAGCGATACAACCGAATACATATTACAACGTCATGTTCGACCAAAATATGCTTTATTATTTATAAATTTCATTATTTTTTAACAACAGACAAAACTTCATCGTCAAGCCAAAGTTCTAAACAAACGAATAAGGTACTAGTTTTTTTTTAATACTGACTTCATGAGCTTGAATTTACTTGCGACCTCGCTTGATATTCCTGCAGATAAAGTCAGTATTATATATTTGGGATAGAAGACTGATATGAACTTACATATTAGTAACAATAATAGAGAAGTAAATCTGTTATGACATGTTCAACTTTGTGTTACCTTGGTGATTGTGTCGACGCTGACGAGAGAATCAATGCCATGAATATAATACATGTGGCAATTTTCTTCATATCATGATAAAGTCTTTTAAAACATATTGTTTTTTCAATCAGCAAAGCTTGTTTTACGCTTTTTCAGACAATTTGTAGAAATTTCAATACTTTTCGATATCGTCATAACTAATTTAATTGTAGCAATTTGAATAACTTTAATAAGTCTTTTCGTAGAAAGACGAAACACCTGTTGTGTAGACATTAGTGTTGTTTTGTTGTTTGGCTTTATAAACATTTTGACATGAGCGTCACTGATGAGTCTTATGTAGACGAAACGCGCGTCTCCCGTACTTAATTGTAATACTGCTACCTATGATAACTATATTTGTTCCGTTTACTGCAAAATCTCTTATTAACATTTGTATACATAAGGCCCAACTATCTTCAGATCATATTTGTTTATATACTATTTATAGTATTTGATAGATATAAAAGGTACAAGGCTTGTATTGTATTACACCAGACGCGCTTTTCGTCTACAAAAGACTCATCAGTGAGGCTCAGATCTAGATCAATATAGTTTTTAAACCATACAAGTTTGAAGAGCATTTAGAACCCAAAATTCCAAGAAAATGAACTAATACCGCTAAGGTACTTTATTCTTGTGATAAAATCCTTAGTACTTCGAACAACTCATACTTTTTCAGTTAAAGATAAGATAATAGTTATGGAAAGAGGGCATTGTCTTTCTTCTAGACTAGTATGCTATAGTTGAATAGAAAGGTTCTGTTTTTGAACTTCATAGAGTTTCTCTTCAATCCTCCTTATCCTATGTCATTTATATGTATTAAGTTAATCAACAATAATTTACTATGTACTGAGGGCAAGAAGGAAAACAAATCACAGCAACAGGGAAGATATCCAACACGAAATGAATATTGAACATTTCAATGTATACGACTTGC
Organism: Mytilus galloprovincialis; assembly: GCF_965363235.1. Classification (NCBI taxonomy): domain Eukaryota; kingdom Metazoa; phylum Mollusca; class Bivalvia; order Mytilida; family Mytilidae; genus Mytilus; species Mytilus galloprovincialis. The sequence goes on along the minus strand of NC_134845.1, from coordinate 82,797,403 downwards.
AAACTTGGGACGGTTTCATTACAAAAGTCATACAAAATTCATTCATTCTAGGAAAAATATTCAAAACGTCAAATTACACTTAAAATCAGAAATCGATTGACCTGTAAAAGAAAATATATATTTTTTCAAACTCTGCAAATTTATCAAAATTATTAATAAAGGGTGTGTAATCCGGGTTGGTATTTGTCTCAACTATGTTGGTTTGTTACTAATATAGTGTTCTCGCACTATACATGTATATATGGTTGTAATAAATTTATATATATTATAATGAATTTTTAACAAACCATGTATATAGTGCGAAAACACTATATCAGTAACAAATCAACATATAATATGAATACATTGTATGCTTAAGAATTAAGAAGCACAAACGTTTACTCAAAATCTCTAATTCGGCATAAACTTCTGACATTAATCTGACTTGCGTAAAAAAAAACTATATGGCACCGGTTGTTACCAGCCCGTATTTGTTGTAACTTTGTTAAGTATCTAATCCTCAAAAAAATATATAAATACAGAGACAAAAATATACATTATTACATGATAAAATTGAGTGCGAAAAACGCATATGCATACATAAATTTTGGAGAATATATATTTACTAGACGATTTTTCTAACACTCGAAGTAATTAAACTCACCAATTCATCATCTAAATGTTCTCTTGTTTCTCTTTCAGGTAAATACGAACGTGTATTGTTGTTTCTTTGTGCCATTACCTGAAAAATATTTATTTGAATACGACCAATCAAGACCGATATGATAATTAACATTGACATCAAACATTTAAATCAAACTATGTTTGAAGTTTTTATTTTTTTTAGGGATTACTAAATGTAAGATAATTAATTTACTCCTTTAATTCCGTTTACAAGATCGGCTGTTTTTTATGCTAAGTTTTACACTACCAATTGTTAAAATGGACCTGCTGCAATTGTTTGCACCTGTCCTAAGTCAGCAATTATATGTTCAGTGGTTAAACCCCGCCACAGTTTCTATTTATGTGCCTGTCCCAAGTCAGGAGCCTGTAATTCAGTGGTTGTCGTTTGTTTATGTGTTACATATTTGTTTTTCGTTCATTTTTTATACATACATTAGGCCGTAAGTTTTCTCGTTTGATTTGTTCGATGATTTGATCGATGTTGAAGGCCGTACGATGACCTTAGTTGTTAAATTCGGTGTCGTTTTGATATCTTGTTAAGAGTTGTCTCATTGGCAATCATACCACATTTTTTTATATATATAGTTGGTTTTCACGTTTGAATGGTTATACACTAGTTATGTTGGTGCCCTTTATAGCTTGCTAGACTCCGTTGTGAAGACCGTATCTTGACATTTACTGTTTTCTTTTTTATAAATTGTGACTTGGGAGGAGAGTTGTCTCCTTGATTGGCACTCATACCACATCTTCCTATATGTTTTTTTTAAATATCTGATTGCAAATTAGTCTTCTTAAATACACTTCTGTTACAATCAATTCATGAATAAATCTACTTAATTCACTTATTGGATCTCTAATTGGATTTTTAAAGCTTTTCTGTTATCCTTTACAACTTACTTGGATGTTTTTGAATAGAGTTTAAGTTAACGACAGTTTGTATGATTAATAAAAAGGCCCATGTTGAATAATTATGAATCAAACTCATTTGAGATTTATCTAAACTGATAACTTTTTAGAATAGTACAATCACAACATACAAATGATGATACATAATTGCCAAAATCTAGTTTTGCAAATAATGCAAATTATTACCATATACGACAAACATGCCGCACAGTTGTGACATTTCTTACGACGCACGTGACACAAACATGAATGTGTGGAAAAGCGCAGGTGATAAACATTATTCACGCATGTAATCATGTATTCCATTGCATGGTAAACCACGCATGTGACACATGCGTAAGAAAGTATTATGGTGCATGTACCAGATATGTTTTAACTAAAATCACGGGTTGTAAGATTGTCTAATCGAGGAGTGTTTAGTACAGTGTTTTTGTCATAGTTTGGTAAAGTTGGTCATGAATAAGTTATATTACTTCCCAAAACCATTGCCTCAATTCTTTTCAAATGAGCAAATAAAATGCAAACTAAATATTTGAATCTATATTGTAGGTCAAACTGTCTAAATTGAAATTCTTGTTTTTAAGAAAATAACGCAGGATAACCAAAATATCCAAATTGGTATGGCTTGGTTAAGCGATTGACATGGTTCAGTTAAGAGTCTAGAAATTCGTCATGGTTTTAGTTACATTTGTCATGGTTTAGATCCAAATTAATACATATTTGTGGCACCTTAATATTGATAGTTTGTTTAAAGGCGATTGTGAAAAATTAAGTTACACAATTAAGTAATTGACTTAAGAGGAAAAAAAGCCTTTTGATCAAATTTGGAGGGCGTAAACGGCAAATCGTACATTTATATATTTTTGTACCCCACGTAGCGCATTACGGGGTTATTGGAAATATCGGGCTTCCATTCTTCCGTCCGTCCGTCTGTGCGTTCATCCAACCGTCTCAAGTTTAGAATTCTTGGCGGATTTTTTATGAAACTTATATCATAGTATTTTTAGTAATGTTTGGGCTAGTTCGAAAATTAGTGCCGATCGTTTATTTTCAAAAGAGTTATGCCCCTTGGAAACATAAGTTATATTAAAAATGTCATTGTTAGCACTTTCAAATGTACATTTCTTGCCAACATTTTCAATTTACATTTTTCCCCATGATTAAAAACGACCGAATCTATCCCGACAGCGTCCCGATTCTGCCGAATCCGACCAGACAGTGAACCGACGCTGATGGAAGATATCCGTTACAAATCTGTCGCCATATTTATGTTGATCGGGTACTGTCGGAACGCAATCATATCAGTCTGCTGTACCGCAGTGTAAACGGCTTTGTATGGACTCAGACGAGGGTATAATTGCCGAATTTTAAATAACAGGACTGTTCCGGAACGGTTTCGTCAACGACGGTTCGCATTCAGGATGCAATATGTACTCAATCGGCAGAAAAACACCAATGACAAAGCTCTTCAGATCATGCCCATTCCACAGGACACAGTACAGAAAACAAAGAACATTGTTACGATTTGATCCGATACAGCAGAATCTGTCAAGACATACTCACGATTGTAATCCGACTAGACAAAATCGGATTAGTTTATACGAGTGTTACGTGATGCACTTAACTGTCGGGGTGCTTAAGTGTCTGACCTCTCCGATCCGTAGGAATCTGTTACGAACGTATATTACAGCGTACAGGCAATAATAGGACATTCCAGATCATTGAGGATAGTAATCCGACTTTTTTACTTTTCGTGTCTTAGGTGCTGTCTGGTCTCAACCGTGATCAATAATCATGATAATTGGAACTGTGTGATCCCCGCATCAGGTCGATTTACATCAGACGCAGCTCATGTCTCAATTAAGTTATGAATGACATAAAATAATATGGGTGGATTATCGCACAATTCGGGATATAAATGTAAATGAGTATTATTCATAAAGTTACAACTATTTAGAGCTGATCAAAATAACAAAAAAGGTCGAAGCAGTGAAATAGATTATCAATGATAATGTAGATTGTGATGTTTATAGGAAAAGAAACCCGAATGTATCGATTTTAATAAATAAAAAATGGTCGAAAATAATCTACGACAGTTAAAAAGTGATTTTTTTTTTAATTTCTCTAATTTTGAAACCATCTATTTAAACTATTTCTCATATTGACTGTGGTTTTATGGATTAAAGTTTTGTTTTAATATTTTAATTTCTTAGAACTTGTATACTGAACTTGGTTTGTAAATTTTGAATTATCAATTACTTGATGACGAAGTTTTTGTAGAAAACATTAAAAATAAATCCTAAAAGAGGTACAGATACACTGATTTTTGGCTTGTCCTTTCATGACTTGGTATGATAATTCAAAATTTTGTTTTAACATATTTAAGCGATTATCCCAATGTGTATAGTAAGGATAAACAAAACGAGAAAAAAGGGGATTATTATAGAATTCACACGGTAGGGGTAATAAACATACTTCTTATTTTTTACAATTGGTTAAAACAACAGAGGCAACAATCAAAACGTAATACTGAAATAAAAGACAAAAACGGAACATTTTTTGTCATGATACTGGCGAAATTATAGATATTTTTTTGTAATCTGTGTTCTTGTGTCATCATACACGTTCCAGGACAGTCATACTTAATTTTCTACTTCAATGTAAAATACGAATATCCTGAAGATTTAGATTGAATTACCTTTACATTTTGTTTGTAATTTCCAAAAAGTGTTTTTCGGTTTTTCTGAAATACGTTGAATGCACTCTCAAAAACATGGCGTTCGTATGAAGTGTCGTTTAATGCAGATAAATTTACAAACTTCGACGGAATAGGGCATATGTCCAATATCCGGTGACAAATCTTCGTTTCTATGTAATAAATCAGAGCAATGAAAGATAAAATATTCTATCGTTAATACTATTATCTAAAAATGGTAAAATATATCTAATCGATGTTTTAAACAAACAGTCAACTGTCAGTACAAGTACAGGAAAATCTAATTTTTAAGATCTGAATATTAAAGTATTGTAAATAAAATATATGTAGATTATTTGACATGTTTGATATACGCTTACATACGCAAGTTCGGTTGTATGCGAGAAAAAAAGGTATACAAAACAAATAAATAAATTCAATCAAATAAAATATGTTGTACATTTTTGGAATGCTTCATATTTTTTTTAGCATAGGCTGTTTATCAGATATAATTAAACTAAACAAAAACAATGAATACACAACCTCCATTATTTTTTGTTTGGAGTAAACATTTATATTGCACATAATTTTTTTGGAAAAAGATTGAAATAAGTCAAAATTTTGACAAAACGTTTCTGAAATCAACAACATTTAATTCCGTAAAGATGAAAATGTTAAGTAAATTAATTGTTGACATATCACAAACCACTTTTCTAATAATAAAAAAAAGTTTCTTTATTACTTCATCGAATTTTTGATAAAGGACGGCGTTAATCAGATCTATATGTTGATACTTTACAATGTCAAGGATCTTTTAGAGAATATACAACTGTTACATAAGATTCTTTCATCTACAATGGAATGTCCAACGTTGATACTAGTCTCATACTGTACTTAGGGAGGATTAAAAAAAGTAAAATCACAAAAATACTTAATTCAGAGGATAATCAAATCGGAAAGTCCCTTATCACATGGCAAAATCAAATGACAAAACACATTAGAAACGAATAGAAAACAACTGTCATATTCCTGACTAAATCATACTTTGTTAACTAGAGACTCTAAAGAGCCTGTGTCGCTCACCTTGATCTATGTGCATATTAAACAAAGGCCACACATGGAGTCATGACAAAATTGTGTTTTGGTGATGGTGATGTATTTGTAGATCTTTCTTGACTGAACATGCTTGCTATCTCTTTCTATAATGAACTTACAAAAATTATTAAAATTGTTAAAAATTGACTATAAAGGACAATAACTCCATAAGGGGTCAATTGACCATTTTGGACATGTTGACTTATTTGTAGGTCTTACTTTGATGTACAATATTGTTATTTACAGTTTATCACTATCTATAATTAATATCTAAGATAATAACCAAAAGCTGCAAAATGTTCTTAAAATTACCAATTCCGGGGGAGTAACCCAAAAACAGGTTGTCTGATTTGTCTGAAACTTTCAGAGCAGATAAATCTTGACTTAATGAACAATTCAGTCTTCTGAGATTTGCTGTAAATGCTTTGGTTTGAGAGGTATAAGCCAAAAACTGATTTTTATCCTATGAATTATTTTTAGCTATGGCGGCCATCTTGGTTTACGGGCTGGGTCATCGAACACATTCTTTAAACTAGATACTCTAATGATAGTTGTGGACCAGTTTGATTAAATTTGTCTCAGCAAGTTCAGAGGAGATAATTTTTGTAAAAGATTACAAAAATTACAATTTAAAAAAAAAATGACTATAATGGGTAATAAGTCCTTAAGGAGTCAACTGACCATTTTGGTCATGTTGACTTATTTTTAGGTCTTACTTTGCTGTACACTATTGTTGTTAAAAGTTTATCTCTATCTATAATAATATTCAAGATAATAACTAAAAACGGCAAAATTTTCTTAAAATTACCAATTTAGGGGCAGCAACCCAACAACGGGTTGTCAGATTCATGTTTAAAAAATGTGTCCGATGACCCAGCCCGCAAACCAAGATGGCCGTCATGGCTAAAAATAGTTCATAGGATAAAAAGCAGTTTTTGGATTATATCTCTCAAACCGAAGCATTTAGAGCGACTTTGACTGGGATTAAATTGTTCATTAGATCAAGATCTATCTATCTTGAAATTTTCAGATGAATCGGACGACTTTGTTGCTAACCCTGAATTTGGTAATTTTAGGAAAGTTTTGCAGCTTTTCGTTATTCTCTTGAATATTATTTTAGATAGAGATAAACTGTAAACAGTAATAATGTACAGCAAAGTAAGAGCTAAAAATAAGTCAACCAAAATGGTCAATTTATCCCTTAAGGAGTTATTGCCCTTTATAGTCAATTTCTAACAATTTCATAAATTTCATAATTTTTTGTAATTTTACAAATATTTTTTTCTGTAACTATTGGACCAAGATCATTATAGATATAGATAATTGTAAGCACATAAACTAAGGTGAGCGACACAGGTTCTTTAGAGCCTGTAGTCTATATGCTATAAACTCCCAGTCACACCTTCCTATGGATTCATGTTGTTAATGAATTAGAGAAATTATGAATTATGGACAAAAATTGCAGAATAAATGACAAACATATAAAGATAAGATAATAATGAGAGACTAGAAAATAAAGAATAGAGATTTATGGGCCAAAGAATCAAAGAATTGAGAAAATTGCCTGAAAACTAAAGAATTAAAACACAAAGGAACCTCCCAATCCATACCGTCACAAATCGTGAGAGGTTGTTAAGCCCTTGCAGAGCATCTGAAATCACCCCTAGTTTTTGGTGGGGTCCGTGTTGATTTTGTATCCCCTATTTGTGACATTTAGTTCACGCATCATTGTCTATATAATGGAAATTGATGCGACTGACGTACAAGTGAGAGGTTTAGCGCTATAAAACCAGGTTCAATCACATGTTTTCTACATTTAAGAATGCCTGTACCAAGTCAGGAATATAACAGTTGTTGTCCATTCGTTTGATGTGTTCTATCTTTTGATTTTGCTATTTGATTAAGGACTTTCCATTTTGAATTTTCCTCGGAGTTAAGTATTTTTGTTATTTTACTTTTTAGTAATGCACATTTCAACGAGAAAGAGCACAGGGCATATACCAGTCGTCCTATTTAAGGACCTTGTTGATTAAATGTCATGTTAGCACAACTGATGAAATCGCTGTGTACACATTGCTTACACCTTGTAAAGTACGATAAAACACGTATATAAATATAAACGAAAAATGATCTTGGTCAAATAAGGTAGTTTGCATACCTTGACATCAAAACTGGTCTATAATAGTTTTTATCAACAGTGCTCAATTTGATCATATAAAATGGATATTTTAGGACTGATAGATATAAACGGTTGGATTTTGGTTGTGATTTTTCTTTGTGTGACAACTGTTATTATATTCGTGTAAGTTAAATTTTAATTGTTTTATTATTTTTATAAACTTCTCAAACTTACACTTCACACAAAAAAGTACACAGGCTCACTCCGTTAATACACAGTAAGTTTGAAAAAGTTACAAATAATAAGAATAACAGAGAAATAACGACAAAAAAAATAATGAAGTGTTATTATTTAAAAGAAAGATACGCAAACATTGTTTAGAATAGAGAAATCATAAAAATTATACAAAACAAAATTGAAGGAACCAGCTAGACCATCCTTCAGTGCCTAATTGTCGATTGGGATGTCAGTATAACGACAAAACATGTCACTATAAATATATAGTCAGTTCGAAGCCCATTAACTAACCAGACAGTATGCGGGTTTTTCTCATTTTTGACAATTCGAAAAGCTTTTAAAACACGCAAGAACAGTTATTGATGTTTTGAAGAAAGATTCGACAAAGCAAAGTACAGATGCCTTTGTATTAGTTGTTCCGTTTTAGAAAATAAAGTACACAATGTAAACTATTTTTGAAATGAAACTATTCAAATATTGTTAGAATATTACCCAGAATGCATCTTTTATTTCAGCCATTTCCGATCTAAGCACACAGTATGGAGTCGAGCAGGTGTTCCTGGTCCAAAATCGAAACCTTTTGTCGGAATAACTCCCCTGTATAGAACTGAAGTAAGATAAAATAACCATATCGTTTTAAAACAAAAACTTGAAATATTTGCTACTGGACGCATAACAAACATCGTTTTTATCATCAAACCTCTTTCATAATTCGCCGTTTCAGAATCTAAAGGATTAAAGGGTATAGCCGCATATTATTCGTTCCCCAAAAATGAAAACAATGTTTGTTGAATTTCAATTATTTTGGGCGTTGGAAGACAATGCACCGTGAGCGTTTCGATATACTCTTTTGAGAATATTACTTAGAATGCACTGAAATGGCAAATTGCCTTCACTGTGATAGTGATGTCCGGTTCTTATCTGTCAAGACTGTCTTCAGCCTTTTAGGAAAATCCCAGCCCATCAATGTCAGTATTTGACTCAGCTTATTTTGCTTAGAAAGAATGCAGGTGTTCAATATGTTGATTCTTCGTAGACAGCATTTTTTCTACAGTCATTCTTTCTAACTTAATTCTTAATTCAATTTTTTTTCGGGAAAAATCCTGAAAAAACGTTGATGGCGTCACGGTCACATGACAAAATTAAATATATGAGCTGATGTACAAAAAACTGTCAGCCAATCAGAAGACGTGTTATGTCCAAAATTAAATTATTTTCTAGGGAATGATACAAACCCACCTTGACCTAGTGAAGAAGTACGGCAGATGTTTTGGGTAAGTTAAATTTATCTTATATCTCACTGATACCATATATAAAAATAAGTAGTTGTGGTATGAATGCCAATGAGACAACTTTCCACTAAGTTCAAATAAAGTGAATGTAAGTTATTTAGGTACCTTTACGGCCTTCGACAATGAGAAAAACCCATACCATATAGACGCCTATATAAGACCGTGACATGACAAATTAAAAAAAAACAAAATTGAGAAAACTAAAGGCCTGATTTATGATAGCAAAACAGTTTAGGAAAAACAAATATGAAAGATGTACAAACGGCAAACACTGAACTATTATATATACAGTCCGTTAAAAGTCAAGCACCACCTATTTTTATTGCATCGATTTTTTTTTTCCATTTAAAAAAATCAGTTTATCCTAAAAAAAAAATAGAAAACATTCATGTAGCAATATTGCTAATATATACCATAAACAAGCCATAAACTTAAGTTTGGTCACTTATGCAGGTTCTATGCATTTGAATTATGCGTTCATAAAAATAGTGAAAATAACACAAATCAGAAACGTAATTTAAGTTTCACTGTGATTTTATTTTTTTACAACAATTAATCAACCAATATCATTAAAAGTCTCTATTCTCTTCACCTTTGTACTTGTTTGGCTTTATAATATTTAGATATGAGCGTCACTGATGAGTCTTATGTGGACGAAACGCGCGTCTGGCGTACTAAATTATAACCCTGGTAACTACAATGTATCTACAAATAATCGTTGGTACATGTATGGTCGGCAAATTTAATGTCAATATTTGAGTCAATAGGATGTGTTATTATCTCTCCTCCGGTACAGGTCAATAACACGGTGTCTCACGTTCTGTACAAGCCTACATGCCTAAGGGTCTTGACGCAAGTGGAGGATTATCAAAATGAGGGACTGCAATGTTTCTAAGCACCAAATCTCTGTATGTCTGTCCGTTAATGCTACCCTGCAGAGTATGTATACCCACCTTACAACAGCATGAGAAGAAAGCCCGTACTGTAACACTACCAGTAACGTATGCAGTCGTTGGGCAAATGTTGTTTTGGGCATAAGAAGTTTTATTTTCCCGCCAAACTGCCGTCTTTTGGTCGTTACAGAAACTGACTCTCATTTGACCAATGAACATTTTGCTAGCTTGTCATGTTCAAGGGTTGATGGTCATTAGCCCTTTGAAACCTGAATATACGGTGCCTGGCTGTTATGGCAGGTCTATTGACAACACGACGTGCTCTTAGGTAGCCTCTATGAAGTTGACAGACCAATGTTTTAACACTAACATGACTAACACGACCACTTTGAAGTTGAGATCAATGGTGTCTAAGCTGTGGGGTTGGAGTAAATGGGGTGTCTTTAGCACGACCAATAAGCAGTCTGTCATCACGATAGGTAGTTAAACGGACCTTGGTCTATCATTTACAGTTCCTGTGTCAACATGACGTTGTAAAAATCTGACGATGACGGTGTGATTGACATCGAAATGGTTACCTATGCCCCTAGTGCTCCTACCGACACGTCAATTGCTGGTCAACGTCCAGTCACAAATAACTTACGCCTTGCTATATTTCACAGTGACTTTGTGAAGGTCAAATGTCACCTGTACGCGTGACAGAAGGAAGATGATTTCAAGGCACCGAAACAGTGTATTCTAAAAAGTGCAGATGACCTTTAATAAAAGGTTGCTTGGCGTGTTTATCGGAGTTTGATTTTTTGGTCGTAATGAATTTTCTTAGTGTATGTTATAGGCAATTCTTAACATCAAACATAAATATTTTTTTTCAATAGTCAAAAAAATATTTCGATTTATATTTAGGTGAGCTTAACTTTTGGCGGACTGTATATATGCTAATGGCTTGGGACAGGTACATAGAAAATGTGGCGGTGTTGAATGTGTTTGTAAACGCTCAACCATTCCCCTAAACTCGGACAGTGGTTTAATACCACACATAAGAAACAACTGATAAAATCTTTTGAAAATGGCTCAGTTCATAAGAAAGAAGTAAAACAAATCATCTAACAAATATTCAGACCGAACGTGGCAGGATATTCCCTTGCAACATTCAAGATACAAAGAACAGATCTTAAAGCAATCCAATAACAACTAATAGTGATTTGTCTTTGTTTAAATGTAAGTTAATAATATAATCTTAAAGGCTACACTTTCTGCTTCTGCCACTGACATTGGCGGATCCAGGTGGAGGGACTTTGCATGTAAACAAAGAAATGATTTGTGTAAAATGTCTACATCTTGTTTGATTTATATCAACATTGTTTTTATTTATTAAGGATATATCAAGGCCTGGTTCCGACGCTTGTGATCTCTGACCCGGAAACAATTAAAGAAGTTCTGGTGAAAGATTTCTCTAATTGCCCCAACAGACGAGTAAGTATGAAAGAATGTTTTTGTTAAGTTACAACGCGTTGAAAAATACTATTGCAAGTCAATAATCTGATTATAAATAAAAAGATTGACATTTTTTTCTGCTTTTGTTCATTACTGGGAGATTGAACTGATAGTATACCTTCAATTGGATTGGTGCATATGTCATTATAACTGTCGAAAACTGGAAACTCGTTAGTACTAGTATATTTATAAAATGTATGTCACAAGACATATAGTTTTTTTTAGATTGTTCTCTTCCGTTTTCGTTCTCAATGAGATATTAAACGCGATATACCGCCATTGTTTCAAATGTATACACATACACGTGCTGTAATACTCTGGAGCCGTATATGGCGATAATACGAATGACAAACAAAGAGGCAGCGTGTTCATATGTATTCCACACGAATAGTGATACAAATAATATATGGGGTTTACATAAACCATATCAGACTGATACCAAAGGAAAGTAACTCAACAACGTAAATCAAAGTACGTAAAGTACTTTAAAAGAATAATGTTACACGTTCCATATTAATTATATCGTATTATGATGTGTTCTATACTTTCTTTAAAAATACAATATTCGAGTACACTTGTGGCCTGAACATGTAATATTTAGTTACATGTAAGGTTTGAAATTTCCTTTTTCATATCCGATAGAGTTGATAATTCTTAGTTGCTATATACCACAAGTTTTCTCTATAACAATAGTTTTTGAGAACTGACTGTCGTAATTCTTGTATTTTGCAGGCTCCTTTTATGAGGGTGTGGATGGTGGGTAACATAACAGAGAATAATGGGCAACACATATTAAGAATAGAGAAACTGTGCCGTACAAATAAAAGATAGAGAATTATGACGTTCTTAAATATAAAGAATACAGAATATTGGCTAAAAAGGCTAAGGAAAAGAGAAAAATGGACACAAGAAAAAGTTTACTGAATGGAAGAACCCCCATTAGACCCTCTTTTATATTCCCTCGTTAAACTATATAATTACAGAATGTTCTACCGTCAAGAAATGAACTAAAACACTCTTTGGTACATCTACGAGACGATCATTGGAGGTTCATAAGAAATACATTACTTCCTACGTTTTCCTCTGGCAAGATGAGAGCGGCAAGTATATCATATATGTACATATTTGTTTTTTTATTCATTAATAATATAGTATTATGCACATATATCGGTTGCTAACACCATTTAGTCATGCTAAATTACTGAAGTGTTCATTCATAATATTGAAATGTAAGTTGTATTTGATGATAATACATAACATATATAAAGGTTGAGGATGAACACGGATGCGGCCACTTTCATTTTTGACAAAAACCATCTGAAAAGTGACGTTTTTTGGCATATTTGATAGATTTTTCATATTTAAGCTTGAATCGGAGCGATTTAAATGACTAAATCAGCTAAAATCGTTCACAAAAATTAATCGAATCAAGTGAAATAGACACTTAAGTGTTTAAAAAGTGTTCAAAACCTTTCGTTAGATGAACCTGAAATTTGAGGCCAAAATCGGCCCTTACCGGACCTACTCCTTTGGCCGTTAGTTTTCTCGTTTGTACCACATCTCATTTTTTTTTATATATATAGATGTACTATTGTTGTTTCTGTAATTGCTTATTGCTTTTTGGCCGATAAACGTAGTGTTTATTATTATAAAAATGTGTTCATATCACGTATGTTCACATCTATTTCTACATTTGAAAATGCCTGTACCAAGTCAGGAATATGACAGTTCTTGTCCATTCGTTTTTGATGCGTTTTGTTATTTGATTTTGCCATGTGATTATGGACTTTCCCCAATTGATCTTCCTCTAAGTTCAGTATTTTTGTGATTTTACTTTTTGCAGCTAAACAGACACCCTCTTGACACAATGGGCCTTCCAGTTAATTTCTGACAGGTGGGGTGGATGGGGAGAATTTTGTTTATACGTATCAGAAATAAACATCATGAAAAACTACCTATCAGATCTAAGAATTAAGACCTATCAGATGTAGAGTTTCTGTTCATATTGGGTGGATGGGCTTTCATGGGAAAAAATGACCTATCAGAATTTTTTACTGCAAGGATTGTACCCATCAGAATATTAAATACAATACTAGATAATGCATGATACGTAACTGTCTACATTCAAAAGCACCCCTAAGATCTGACATAGGCATTTTTGTAACCCCTAAGATGTAATTATTTTAAGTTATTTACTGCTGCAAGACCCTCAAAAGTTTTTTGCATATAAGTGTACGTGTCAGATGAAAACCCCCAAATTTTCACCCCTAAGATGTATAAATTTTACACCCCTCAGAAAGGACCATCCAACCCCCTTTAGCAGATATTAACTGGAATGGCCCAATAGTAATCTCCGAGCAGGAATACATTATGACTGTGTAACTACATCCGATATGTCTTCGCAGCTAGGACACCCTGACAGGGGCTTTAGCCATCTTTTCTTTACCATAGCATATCATCTGTGTTTAACATGAACTATATAAGTTAGCAAGAATAAAACATTTCACTTTCAGCTAAACCCTATCTTTAAACGGTCATATGAACAATTAGTGGATAACCTGAAGCCGAAAGCTCAAGCTGGAGAACCAATTGAATTCAAACAGTAAGGAACGTAAATTATTTTTGTAATGAAGATCAGCACCACAGTAATGTTACAATAAAAAAAAACTTGACGACAATTTTATACGTTGCTTAATCTATTACTAATTAAAACTAGCAGGAAAGCTCGTACGACAACTTGTATACTACTTGGAGGGTCTGGAAGGGGCTTCCATAATAGAAATGATAGGAAAAGGGGAGATTAAAATACATAAAAAAATAGACAATATCGGGACTGTACAATATTAAGTATAGAGAAAAGTTGCTAAAAAATGACAAACAGGATTGAATTGAATCATCTATCATACAGACATGCAAAAACGATCAAACAATTCATGATGGCGCCATTAAGACTAAAGCAGTAAATGTAACTAACTTTTTTCAATATCAAGCGTATATAATTAATCGATCGAGGTTTTAACTAAGCACAATAATTTGTTAGCCAAAAATAGATAATTTATTTAGTTTAACAAAACCTCGTTATAACTTTTCAGGGTTTTTGGAGCATATACTATGGATATCATAGCCTCCGCTGGGTTTGGTCTTGACGTAGATTCACAGAAAAATCCAGAGAACAAATTTACCAAATATGCAAAAATGCTGTTCGATTTTAAATTTTCAAGGTTGATTATCACATCTTACTAATTTGAACAATCAGACATACGTTATAAAAAAACAAACGAGACAGCTTTTTAGCAATGTTACACTTTTTTTAATATAACGACTTTTGACTCCGAAAATATATAATTTTTCGTCAGGTTACCTTCTCTTTGATAGTTCAAAACGTAAGAATCCCGATACTCGGTGAGGCAAAAGCCAAAACAACAAGAATAATATAACCGGAGCAATTTTGAGCAATACAACCCACACGAAAAGGTGGCAGTAATCAAAAGTCCTGTGGACGACTATGCAGATCATGTTCTACCAATGTTGTTCATTTAAGTACAAACCATGTGCACATTAGGAAGCTATGTTGAGGGTAGTTTCTGATTACTATAGTTATTACCTCTTAAGATTCAGTTTTTATAATAACTTAGTATCTAAACACCTTGATAAAATAAAGACGGACATTTTCTTATTTAAAGAAACTATCAGATTTTTTGCACTAAAATAATTTTCCACGTACATTGATTTAAGTATAAAATTTCCATTTATTTCATATAGTATCTTATGCAAACTTTAATTATCTTTTGTAGTGGCCTTTCCAAGTGTTGACATCATCTTCAACTGGTTTAACATATCACCGAATAATAACCGAACTATAATGGACTTTTTCAAATCTGTTGTCAAAACAGCTATTGGTATGCGGAATGAAACTGTCCAGGTCAGAAGTTTTGAAAAGTACAAGCCCGACATAAAGCAATCGAATTTTAAAATATAAATATTACACATCAATCAACTGTTACACATTTACAAAAAATAAAAAGCACTCCCCCTCCTCACATCAGCTCTCAACTTAGATTTCCATTTTCTAAAAGCTGAAACTCATGGTATGACGGACAACTGTAGTTATATGAATTCCCTATTATCTTTCTATGCATGTGCTCCAGTTTGACTAGCAAAAGGGTGCAATGTAAGCTAAACTGCTAATTCTCAAACTTTTCATAAATTTCGTTAACTTTGTAGTTTTTCACTTATAAACTAAAATAATATTTTTAATAGTGACACAGGTATTTATTAGTTAAATTTTTGACAAGTCTGAACTTTATATCTTAACAATACAATTGTTATGACATAATGCTTGTGTTTCCATGTTTTCAGAAACCAAAAGATCTGCTGCAGATGATGCTGAATGCGCATAACGACAAAGATGTGAATGACGACGAGGCTGTTCACCAGTATGAAAAGGACCCAGAGAAATGGAAGAAAAGAGGTATGTATACATGTAAAACATTTACTATATACACACAAAGGCACACAAATATGTAAAAGTTCGAATAAATTTTATTAATATTTAGAATTGAGAATAGAAATGCAGAATGTGTCAAAGAGACAATTTGGGGAAATGGGGAATGTGTAAAAGAGATTTGTTTGTTTGTTTATGTGTTTGTTGGTGTAATTTTATCGGTAATAGAAGGGTAAAAAAAGATATTCGAAATTTTATTAACAAAAACGCACGAGTCAACGGGATAGACTTCCTTGTTTGACATTTGATTACCGTTAAAAGTCTAAAATTTCAACCGTCAGCTTCTTGTTCACAAATTACAAACAGTTTAGTTTATTCAATAATGCACATGATTACCCCAATTGGATTGGAGGTATATATAAAACAACAAAATAAGTTTACAATACATAAAAAAAGTAAAAATACAAAAATACTGAATTTAGAGGAAAATCAATTCGGAAAGTCCATAATCACATGGCAAAATCAAATACCAAAACGCATCAAAAACGAATGGACAAGAACTGTAATATTCCTGACTTGGTACAGACATTTTCAAATGTAGAAAATGGTGGATTAAACCTGGTTTTATAGTGCTAACCCTCTCACGTTGATGACAGTCTCATCAAAGTCCGTTATATTTACATTTATAAAACACCCCCAATGAAAGAACAAACATTGTACACATATGTATCTATCATGCAGTTGTTGAGGTTACCCTCATAGCGATCATGACTTTTTAACAAATAGAGCAGCATACTACATAGTTGACGGACACGAAAGACATAAAACCAATTTATCAAAATCATCTATATTATCTATATCGGAATAGATATTTTCTTAACTTTTGGTAAAGATAGTTATCTCGTTCCCTCAAGATACTATGTCGTTCCCTCAAGATAATTATCTCGTTCCCTCAAGATACTATGTCGTTCCCTCAAGATAGTTATCTCGTTCCCTCAAGATACTATGTCGTTCCCTCAAGATGTTATGTTGTTCCTTCAAGATAGTTATCTCGTTCCTTCAAGATACTATGTCGTTCCCTCAAGATGTTATGTTGTTCCCTCAAGATACTATGTTGTTCCCTCAAGATAGTTATCTCGTTCCCTCAAGATTTTAAAATTGTGCGGGAACGAGATAACTATCTTGAGGGAACAACATAGTATCTTGAGGGAACGACATAGCATCTTGAGGGAACAACATAACATCTTGATGGAACGACATAGTATCTTGAGGGAACGAGATAACTATCTTGAGGGAACAAGATAACTATCTTGAGGGAACGACATAGTATCTTTAGGGAACGAGATAACTATCTTGAGGGAACAATATAACATCTTGAGGGAACGACATAGTATCTTAAGGGAACGAGATAACTATCTTGAGGGAACGAGATAACTATCTTGATGGAACGACATAGTATCTTGAGGGAACGAGATAACTATCTTGTGGGAACGACATAGCATCCTGAGGGAACGACATAGTATCTTGAAGGAACAACATATTTTTTTTCCTTTCATGGCCGCATTCTGTCACCGTAGATTTGTGTTATAACAATGAAATAATAAAATAAAATACATCACTACAGAACACTGAACAGTTATTGCATGCACATGGAAGAGAAAGTAATATTGGAGACAATCAATTTCTGTAAGGATTATTCCCCTTTAAACAGATGTAGTGTTTTGAGCTGCATAAAAATATGATGCAGCCCCAACTGATTAGATATAAGGGTATTTTTCTCCCATGTACACACAGCAACCAATTACAAGATATTTATGTATATAATTATATATTTTTTTTTACAATTGCAAGAATATGATAAGCACCTTAGATATTTGACTGCAGTTTATTAATGCATATGCATTTACAAATTAATAGATGAAATATGCATACACATAGATAGAGAAATGTGTATTTAAATTCAATTTTTTGAATTTAAAATATATATATATATGTAGGACTCAAATCTATGGTGGGTTCCAGATCTATGGCATAATCCTAATCTATGGTAAATATGACGTCATGTCATCCCAAATCTATGGCGGAATTTTAAGATTCCTAATCTATGGCGGATTTTTTTAGATTGCTAATCTATGGCGGATTTTTTAGATTCCTAATCTATGGCGGATTTTTTAAAACCCTAATTTATGGCAACTTTTTAATTTCCTAATCTCTGGCAATTATTTTAGTTTTCTAATTATGGCGAATTTTCTGCACAGGTCGAACAAATCAGTACATATTTGACCAATGATTTCGATGTCGAAATGTCCGGCCAAAGAAAGCAAAAGAGCTGCTTTAAAAACAAGATGTAGCAAAAAAGAGGTGGCTTAGTTCAAATAATTATAACGTCCTGAAAGGCTTTTTATTCTTTTTTCATGTTTGCCCACCTACAACGTCTCTGAGGATCAAGAAAAGTAAAAAAAAAATAATATACATGTAGCACAAAGAACGTCATGATAACATGTATCTGGACTTAGAGGGGAAGGGGGGACTAGCTATGTATATGTTGTTTTTTTTTTTATTTCAATGTGAAGACTGTAGGGAGTTTCTTCAGAAAGGGTTTTTATTGGAGATGTTTTGCAATGCACGCAGGCATCTGTTTCTATCCATGATCAAGTTGTGTGTCAAATTAATTATTATTACTTGTCACTCGCATTTTTTGCTCTGTCTGGCCATTATTAGCATTAATTGCCAGTGCACGAACTCGCAAGAACGCCAAATTTTAGTTCGATGGGCGATATTTTGAGGCTGACGCGTTTTTCAATTCTTGGTCACTCAAGTTCAGAAAGAAAGGGGGAGAAAATCCAAATAAATACCGACCAATCACAAACGTTGTTGCAAATTTGACCTTTAGGCGTCAAAGAATTTCCCATGATGCAATTATTGCATATAAATAAAAAAAACTATTATACCAGTTGAATAAAAAATATTGCATGCAAAAAAATGATTTTTTATACCATTTGAATGGAAAATTATACCATTTAAATTAAAAATATTGCATCTAAATGAAAAAATATATCATTTAAATGAAACATTTTACCATTTATAAATAAAAAATATTGCATCTAAATAAAAAAATTTATCATTCAAATGAAAAAATATTGCATTTAAATGAAGAAATATACCAATTAAATATAAAATATTGCATTTAAATGAAAAATATCGAATTTTTGCAACCAATACCATGCCATATTCAGACGTGTAAAGTTATACAACGGTTACTAGCCGGTCTGGATTGTGATAAAAAGAAGCGCATGCGATGCATAAAATATATAATGTCGTGGCTCAGGAATGTGTTGAATTATAGAGATGCTTATGCGGCACAAAGATAAGATTAATTTACCCAAATGTACTAAGAATTACCACACAACTTAAATTTACTTAAATATTCATTTGTTATCCCATTTGTTATCCTGTGCCAGACAGATGGCTGATATTCTGAGAAGAGACCTTGATGAAATGAAGTTTTATGAGAACAAAGATTTTGAAAACACATCGCAGTGTTTAGATTTTAACAAAAAATAAGGCACCGAGGTCGAAAATAGTTCTAGTTCATAATGAAGAAAATGTCAACCGTTTTCTAGCTTGGCGATCTCCGCACACACCCGAATATAATAGACAAATACAATTCAAAAGTACACAAAACGTAATATAAAGAACTTAAGACCGAGCAACACGAACTCCAACAAAACGGTATACGGGTCGTTTTCAAAAAATGTCGAATTTTCAGTACACCCATGCTAACTTTTTTATTTCTAATGGAAATTTCAGTTGTAATGGTTTAAATGAAAGCTTGTCAGATTTGTGATTCAGAACATTAATAATAAACACACCACATCTATTTTGATAAGATTAAACTGCATTTAAGACCCATTTTGGGGGTATTTGTCTGCGTACAGTGTCAGAAAATCACATTTCAAATGATTTTTTTGCGATTTTCTGATCGGCTTGATATCTGCAAAAGGGACTTTTTAAGAACGTTAAATATTACTTTAACGAAAAATCGTAGCTTCTATATCATTGTATGTAACATATTATCTACAAACTAAATCGAATCTGCGTACAGGAGGTTCATGTCTTTCCTGTTACCGCTACTTAAATCAGTCGTTAAATTATTCTACCTATGAATATTGAATCAGTCAGTGTTGATCTCAAAAGTACAAAGTAATCTTTACATTTAAAACGCCTCTTTTCTTGAACGACAGTGTAGAGAAAAGAAATTTCAAGACATTTAGTGAAAAAAATAAAGCGTACTTTTTTTCATGTCTATGCTGTTACCACCAATTTTGATTAAATACACCAACAGTATACTTGTAAAAAGTGCAATAACGTGTTGGAAACCAAATTCCCAATAGAAAAACATAATCACTTCACCAAAGGGAGTAGTTATTTCACAACAGCAATCAAAAACGAAGAAATTTGTCTATCCTGTTATGTCTATCCTGTTACTACGGTTGCTATGGTTACAGTAACAGGATAGACAATTGTAGACAAAAACGTCGTTAATTTTTTTATCTTAACATATAGGTGCAAAACGAATGAAATATTTCGTTGTTTGAAGTCATCTTAAGGTTATAACGTCTTAATCTTCCAAATCAAGCATTCGCAGGTGCAATACTGATATCGGTAACATGATAGACAAAAAGGTAACAGGATAGACTTTTATGTAGTAATATATCAGAAACGTACGTTCCTGTTACCAATGAAATATAGAGAAAAGTAAACTAACTTATGAGGGATTTACTTGATGTTGGGTTTATTTGAAAGGGTGAAAAAATGCCGAACAATATAAATTGCTATCTTAGACTTGCATTACTGGTGGTAATTTTTACAACCTTTGAAAACCAATTTTAAGAGGCATTTTTCAGTACAACCTGGAAAATTGGCAAATAATCTATCATATTACAGAATGAATATATATAGAAGTTTATTCTCTTGAAAACCATCTAATTGTCTACGTAAAACAAGCTTAACATTTTATCTAAACCTTTTCTTAATAACCAAAAATTTCTTTTGAAAATGGTAACAGGATAGACAAAATAATGTACCACCGATCAAAAAATGTTTCAACATATTCTTGTATGACATCATTAAGATTGCATCTTTTAATATGTTGTTCTTAAAGTACTGTTTGTTTTGATTTGCTTATGTAGAGGGTTGTTTGAATAAGTAACTTTTAATATTTTTTTCAATTTCAAAATTCGACATTTTTTTGAAAATGACCCATATATATTTCATAATATATAGGACTATATGAAGCGTCGTAACTGTTGCGACGACGTCAATAACGTTGTCGTTGTTTTTTTTGTTTTTTTTTACACTCAAGATTCAACTTTAACAGGGTATAGCTTGAAAAGTAGCACGGTTGCTCAGGACTTTCTTTGCACCAATCGATTCCTCAGACATTTTAGAATCGTCTCATAAATTTAAAAAAAAATCGATTGTGTAATATAATAGAAAATCTTGGAAATGTAACAATTCCTGCCGAATTTCACGATTTTCCCTATATATCCTTTGTAATTTTGATGTATGATGCTGTTAACTTCAACAGCTCGTATCTCATAAACGAAAACGGTTACCCCCTTTTTTTATTTTATTTTCCGATTTATTTTTACAAGCAGAATCTACATGTAAAATTTTAAAAAAATCCATTGTGTAGTTTAATTACGTACACTTCGCCGTTATCATGTAGACAATTAAATATTGAATCTAAACGCACTAGGGGAAGGTACGTAATCAGGTAGACAGTGAAACATTGCGCCTATATGCGCCAGGAGTAAGGTACAAATGTACGTAATCGGGTAGACGGTGAAACATAACGCCTATACTCACCAGGTCCTGGAGAAAAATACATGTACTTTTCAAGTATACAGTAAAACGTTCCGAAAATACGCGGCTCAAGTAAAGTGAGCACTCGGATATTGAGTACTTAATAACTATACCTATAAAGAAAAACAAAACGGCATACATCCATCCGAAAGACAAAATGCATACGCAAAAATAAAAGACAAGCACACAAAAATGGCACAATAACACATGTACAATGGTCGAAAACAAGTTTACGCCCTGCAGCGGAGGGAGCATTAATTGTTACACTTGTCCTTCCGTATAAGTTTCCGTTTTCTAACTTTGGTTTGTCTGAATCAAATGTTATCAAACTTATTTACAATAGTTATCTCTACAAAAGACAGATCAAGGTTTAACTTTAACTTTTAAATTGCCGTCCTTGGGTTATAGGACAAACGGGGGCATATTCTCCGTTTATTTTTTTATGAAATAAATGCCTGTGTTAATCTTATTTCATATAGCGTCATTGGGCATGTTAAATTAGTTGAAATATATTTTATCAACTGCACAAGTCTAGTATATGCCATATTTTAACATGTATTTGCCGACATGTCACATTGTAAACTGATCATTCTCTTAATATCTGACCTTTTTATTGTTTGTTTAATTTGAATTTTCCTAATTTTTCGATTGAGTTTTTTTTTAAGAACAGACAGACATGTTGAGAAAGATATGACTGTTAATGGATATAAAATCCCCAAAAATGCAGAGATAATGATTCCTATACATGCAATTCACAGAGATCCGGAATTCTGGGAAGAACCTGACAAATTTGACCCCGAAAGGTTAGTTAAAGCTATGAATAACATTGTCAATATTCCGATATATAGAAATATAAAAAAAATCTGAGTTCTAAATATTTTACATAGATGAAGATTTTGATACGGTTTACAGAATAGAGAATAATGCACATGAAGAAATTTAAGAGCTATAAATATAAATAATAGAGAAAAACAGGACAAACAAGAATGTGTCCATAGTACACGGATTTGCACTATCTTTTTCTATGTTCAATAGACCATAAAATAAGGGATAAACTCTAATTTGGCATTAAGATTAAAAAGATCATATCATAAGGAACACATGTACTAAGTTTCAAGTTGATTGGACTTCAACTTCATAAAAAACTACCTTGACCTAATTTTTTTAAACTGAAGTGGGACAGACGGACGGACGAAAAGAAAGACGAACGAACCAACAAACGGACGCA
Source organism: Mytilus galloprovincialis (assembly GCF_965363235.1). Lineage (NCBI taxonomy): Eukaryota > Metazoa > Mollusca > Bivalvia > Mytilida > Mytilidae > Mytilus > Mytilus galloprovincialis. The sequence goes on along the minus strand of NC_134845.1, from coordinate 82,774,469 downwards.
CATATCAGAAAACATAATGCCGATAAATGGGGCATAAAAATGAAGAATAGAGATTCTCTAATTGTTGTGCTATTTTCACATTTCCTGACCGGTGTGAGAAAAATATTTCTCCTCAAAAGTGAAACGTCTGTTCTCGGCAAATGATTGGTTGAAATTTAATTGTGACGTTAAATTTTCTTGTTTTCTTCTTAATTTTCTTATTGTACCGTCATGACAAAAAGGCGACCATGCCTAATGACGTCACATCAACAGTACACAACTTTCCTCAAATCTTTGAAAAGGAAGGATAAAATCATAAGAGAAACAGATTTCACCACTGTAACTCGTGTATTACGATATTTCTCCACTCTCTACAGTTTTAAATTTTAATTATTCAAAATGCTCGGCAAGCCTCGTTCTCTAAATATTAATTTAACTGTCTCGAGTGGAGAAATATCGTAATACACTTGTTGCAATTGAGGAATCTATATATAATATATGGACTTCTGAAATATCAAAAGATGAGAATAATGTATTTTTATAAAGAATAAAGAAAAATGGCTTTAAAATATTAAAGAATACACAATTGAAGAAACCCCATCCAGGCGATCAAACATTCGTTTTAACACGAATTCGCATAATTAAATTGCTTGTTTTAAATGTTTAAGTAGGTCAAACACAATTTATATTTCAGATTTACACCAGAAAACAAAGCAAAAAGGCACCCTTACAGCTATTTACCATTTGGCCATGGACCTCGAAGCTGTATTGGCATGCGTCTGGCGCAGGTAGAAGCCAAATATGCACTAGTGTACATACTACAACATTACAGGTTCAAAACATGCGCAGAAACAGAGGTAAATAAAATGATAAATTTGAGGGGAAAAAGGAGGGTCATTTTAGAACTTTATGTAATTTATTTTTATTATATTATACATGGTAAGATGCTAAAAGTGTTTGCAGTTCGGTTGAGTACATATATTTTCGTTCATAAGCGGTGTAATTTATTTGTTCCGACTCTTATTATTGAGCACCCGCTACAAGAATTGGCTGCATTTACCTGCAGTGAGACCAAATCGAACACGGAGAGGAATTGAATTATCCGATTTTATGTATTTCACACTTCTGAATGTATTGTTTATCACAAAGTTAACATATCTGCCTTCTTCAACATTTTTTTTTAGTTCAAAAGGTATGAATACTTTCCAAAAAAAACTTAAGATGTTAAATGGTACCACAAGTTGTTTTCCGTCTAAATTGTCATGGATCAATTATTTTTCGTGTGATATATTTTTTTCGAATTTCGAGAGTATAAGTTAACAACGAATTTAAATGATAAAAATAATCAAATATAAAAAAATCCAGTTTTCCTTTATCCACAATAATTCTATCCTAAGAAATAGCAAATCCAACTCATATGGACCAATGATTTGTCTAGTAAGAAGGATAGGAATATCGTGGTTCGTCATTTTCTCTTACGCTGCGAGACTTCGCTAGTCACCACTACTACTCGTCACATAAAATATCGGAACAATTATTTTTTTAAACATGTATGTATCGAGTTATTTTCTTATTTTTGTTACTTTATAGACATTGTTACTATACAAATCCTTATATGGATCATTTTAGATTTTTGTTCTTTTTTTTTGTTAATTTCAGATTCCCATACAACTGATAAAAAGGGGGGGGGGGGGGGGTTACAAAACCCGTGAATGACATGAAACTGAAACTGGAAAGTAGAGTGTACAAAAACTTAACAGCCTACATGTACGATAGAAGTTGAGAGGATACGTGTGACAATATACAATTTGTTTTCAGACAGTATTTATCTATACCTTCGAATTCATTTTTATTAAAAAAAACTGTACATAATTACTGGTTTAAAGGCATATTCTAATCGAAATAACTCATCAAGGGGGGGGGGGGGGGGATTTTATTTACACTTCAAAGAAGAGTTTTGCTTAGAACCATATCTGTTAAAATTGAGGCGGAGTCATAGAGTTAATATATGTAAACTAAGGGTATGTAATACAAAGTTTCCCATTGAAACAGGAAGATGGAGAAATGTACCACGAAATGAGAGACTTTGTCCACTTTGTAAAGCTGGTCTTGGGGATGTGTACCACTATATAATGTATGTGTACCAATTGTGAAGTTAAAGATTTAAGGGGGAAGTTCATACCTCTATATTATTTAAAATGTCCAAATGTTAAAAAAGTACTGGGTATGCTTAAATATTGTAATAATAATGTGCTGTCTAAGCTGTCAATTTTTATTCAAAAGGTAGAAAAGATGCTTGTCTGATTTAAAATTGCAATAAACAAAGATTTATTTCTGAAGATGTATAATATAAAAATGTATACTGAATGTATTATGAAATATGTTGTAATTAAGTCTCCCAAACAAAGTTTGGAGACTTATTGTTGTTGGTCAGTTCTTATTATTTTTATTATTCTTCCTCTTCCTCTTCTTCCTCTTCTTCTTCTTCTTCCGCCACTTTAAAAATGAACTTGTCCGCAGCGGTTCTCCTAAACGGCTTGTCAGATTTACTTAGGATTTTACAATATGTTAGACTAACATGTCTAGGTGAGCCATCAATGTTTCGTTTGTGCATTGGGGTCTATTAAGGGGTATTTTGGTGGGTAGAAAGGAGGGAGGGGTTTACTATAGAACCCTATGGGATTTTATTTTCTAAATTTTTCAAATGAATATAACTTAAAAACTGTAAGTGATAGATACATGCAGTCTTCAGAAATGATTATAGGACAATAAAACAAATCACATGAAATATAGGGGGAGTCCCTGGGGGTCATCCCCACCCCCTTCAATTTGAGAATATGCTTTTATCTTGTAAACGGTCCAGATCCCCACCCCTAAACCATATATATTCTTGAATGGGACGATAAATCAAATCAAATGAAATTAAAGGGAAGTCCCCGGGGGTCATCCCCACCCCGTTCAATTTGAGAATGTGCTATTATCTTATAAACAGTCCAGATTCCCACCCCTAAACCATATATATTCTTGTAGGGGACAATAAAACAAATGAAATGAAATAAAAGTGATGTCCCTAGGGGCTCACCCCACCCCCTCTTGTTTGAAAACTTGTAAACGGTCAACATCCCCACCCCTAAACCATATATATTCTTGTATGGGACAATAAAACTAATCAAATGAAATTAAATGGAAGTTCCTGGGGGTCACCCCCACCCCGTTCAATTTGAGAATGTACTATTATTTTGTAAACGGTCCAGATCCCCACCCCTAAACCATATATATTCTTGTAGGGGACAATAAAACAAATGAAATGAAATAAAAAGGAAGTCCCGAGGGAGTCACCCCACCCCCTCTTGTTTGAAAACTTTGTAAACGGTCAACATCCCCACCCCTAAACCATATATATACTTCTATGGGACAATAAAGCTAATCAAATGAAATTAAAGGGAAGTTCCTGGGGGTTGCCCCCACCCCGTTCAATTTGAGAATGTGCTATTATCTTGTAAATGGTCCAGATCCCCACCCCTAAACCATATTTTTCTTGTAGGGGACAATAAAACAAATGAAATGAAATAAAAGGGAAGTCCCGAGGGGGTCACCCACCCCCTCTTGTTTGAAAACTTGTAAACGGTCAACATCCCCACCCCTAAACCACATATATTCTTGTATGGGACAATAAAACAAATCAAATGAAATGTAGGTAAAGTCTCTGGGGGTTACCACCACCCCTCCTGTTTGAATACTTGTAAATGGTGGAGATCCCCACCCGTAAGCCATATATATTCTTGTATTGGACAAAAAATCAAATCAAAAGAACATGGGACCATATAAATGGCGACTTATGGGAGCTTTGTTTGGGAGACTTCGTAACAGCATCCTTTTACAATTACTTCTTGTTTATATTGTGTATAATATGCTCCTGTTACGCAGTCTTCTGCGGCTGAGTTTTCTTTAATAAACTATGAAACTATGAAACTAAATTCTCAAAACCTTAAGTTCAAACGATCGTTGTTTTGTTTTTTTTTGTTCGTGTGGTTGGCGTAATTAATCTTTATGATATTAAGCCGGATTTTATAGTTGTTGTTTTTCTTTGGTTTTCATTTGTGACTCAATTTGTTTTTGCTTAATCGATTAATGACTATTATCACTAATGCTGGGAACAAATTACATTCATATAGTCCTAAATAAAGACAACAGAAGTATACAGCTGTTCAATAAAACTAGATGTACTAAAAGAGGGACGAAAGATACAAAAGGGACAGTCAAACTCAGAAATCTAAAATAAACTGACAACGCCATGGCTAAAAATGAAAAAGACAAACAGACAAACAATAGTACACATGACACAACACAGAAAAATAAAGAATAAACAACACGAACCCCACCAAAAACTAGGGGCGATCTCAGGTGCTCCGGAAGGGTAAGCAGATCCTGCTCCACATGCATGTGACACCCATCGTGTTGCTTATGTGAAAAGAGCCTATGTCGCTCATCTAGGTATATGTTCATTGCGGACAGTCACTACTGTTTACAGTTTCACACTATCCTATTTAGTATATTGCCAAAACAGCAAACAAATGGTAAAACCGTCATTAAAAGGAAAAACTATTATAAGGAGCCTACCTGATTTTGTAGATCTCGTCTTGCTGGACAGTGGGCATTTTTTCAGTTTAAAGATTTTCTCTATCTATTATATTTTTCAAGAAAACGGGCAAAAATCTAAACGAAGTATTTAAATTCGAACAAAAAGGGGTACAACCTATCATATGCCGCAGTGGGGGCAAAACAAAAAAAAAAAAAAATTACACTAAAGTCAGATTTAGCAGAGAATCAAAAATATTGTTACAATGATTATGTATCATTCCAAGTTCAACCTACTGATCTAAATGACCATGGCGAGTTATTTATTAAAAAGCAATGTTTTTTTTATATCAATCAGACTTGCACAATGAAAGCTCCTGTTTCCTTGCTTATATATTCATATTTAAGATATGATCCCATAATACCGTGTTCTATGCTCATTTCACATGGTTAGGCATTGTATCAATATCTTAATACACAGGTTAAAATGAACTAGAGCATTGCATGATAATAGGAATATTTTGAACTTTTGTACGTTGAAGCGGACCTATAAAGGCACTGGCTACGGTTACATGGAAATGTAACAATAATTAAAATATTATTGTTACATTGGAGACTAATTGCCGGAATGCAAAGTTGGGTAAGGAACCGATTAATTACGAATGTAACAATAATTATTGAGGCTACGGTTACATTGCGTTATTGTTACATGAAAAACAGCAATGTACGCCAGATTTATTAAACTTAAATCTTCTATATAGTTGTGTTGCTTAATCCATTCATGTCTACTAAATAATATGCGTTATAACAAAACAAATGGTGTTTAAATTGTTTTAGGTATGAATGGTTTTGATGTTCTTAAAGATACAGTTTTTACTACTCCAAATTAGTAGTGCCAAAGGTGAAAAATATAGTTCAATGGTTTGTTGTTGAAAACTCGGACTGAGAAAACTGTTCACTTTTAAGTATGTAACTGCACACCTACTCGTATTACTGTCATTATACTTTGAACAATGGATGAAGAGATTCCTATCACCAATTTTGTTTGGGTGAAAAATTCAAAACTTGCATGGGATGCGTTTGAAACGAAACTGAAACAATATCAAGACACAAATGTCATACAGCTATTCAAACGCACTTACCAAAAATTGATACATCAAAAGCAAAGTTTGCTAACTGTGAACTAACACTGTGAACTTCCGTCTGTATACATGTATAAAATTGAGAATGGAAATGGGGAATGTGTCAAAGCGACAACAACACGAACATAGAGCAGACAACAGCCGAAGGTCACCAATGGGTCTTCAATGTAGCGAGAAACTCCCACACCCGGAGGCGTCCTTCAGCTGGCCCCTAAACAAATATGTATACTATAGTTCAGTGATAATGGACGTCATACTAAACTCCGAATTATACACAAGAAACTAACATTAAAAAATCATACAAGACTAACAAAGGCCATGCAAAGGCTCCTGGCTTGAGACAGGCGCAAAATTGCGGCGGGGTTAAACATGTTCATGAGATCTCAACCCTCCCCTATACCTCTAGCCAATGTAGAAAAAACAAACGCACAACACTACGCATAGTAAAACTCAGTTTAAGAGATGTCCGAGTCCGATTTCAGGATCCACGTAGGACGTACTATAAAAAAATCAAAAAATTGTATCTTATACTTGTATTTGCTGCAAATAAAAAATAATGTCTTCAACTTTTATTATTTAGTACATGTTACTATTCCCATTGAACATTGCTGTTTTTCATGTAACAATAACGCAATGTAACCGTAGCCTCAATAATTATTGTTACATTCGTAATTAATCGGTTCCTTACCCAACTTTGCATTCCGGCAATTAGTCTCCAATGTAACAATAATATCTTAATTATTGTTACATTTCCATGTAACCGTAGCCAGTGCCACCTATAAACACACGCTGGAAATGTCGCCATTTTGATTTTAAGAAACAAAAGCGTTATAGAAATAGTTTAACAATAAATAAAGACCAGACACATTTAAACTTACTTTTATAATGTTTTCATTTTATTTCCAATCGAGCAACACCAACAAAAATGTCTATTTTAATCTCCAGCTTTGTTCAAAATTCACCTAACGTTGCAATTTCAATTGTGACATCAAACCCGTGCAGCCCATGTTTTATTGGTATTACAACATGGCTTTATTTCTAAAGCCAAAGAAGAACGTCATATTAGAATCAATGATACAAATATAAAACAGTTATAGTTCTTGAAAATAATTTTTAATAAAAAATCATAATTCAAAACAAAATTATGCAAAAAAGGTAAATAAAACTTAGTATGTATAAATATACAATTGACCTCGCTTTCATATTAGGAAGTTGGACTTCAAATGCAATAAGTTCAATAACAGAAATCACACACACATACACAGAACCGCACAACATGACAAAAGATTTATATTACATTTCTCAATTCACACGTACAGAATGTCTTTCAACTTTCAAACAGAAGTGTACATGACATTCAAAATATTTTCCCTCATTTATGCAAATGGCTTCCATTCTATTTCTCCTCTTTGCTCTCAAAGTGGAGTAGCTGATCCAAAGAATACACCAGATGGCACCACTGTGACGTTTAGATATTGGTTGGGTTTAAATGATCCTACAACAGTTCCTGTAAAAACCTCTGTTATGCTATATCCACCAGGGCTCGTTAGTCCGAGATCTGAACATAACATCTTTACCTGAAAGGAAATACAAAGCCACATTATAGTTTGCATATGTGATTGAAAGAACAAACGTGTACATTCAGTTTTTCTTGTAAAAGAGTTCTTCCAGTTATATCTTATTTTTGATTCTTCTTTTTCATGTTATACCATTCATTTATCTCTGCATTTTGAATACTATTAAGCATCAAATTTCAACCCTCCAGCTCCTATTATGTAAAGTTAGTGCTACAACTTCATATTAACATTTAGATACCTTTGCTATAAAGATGCTGTATTTATATATTACATATATGCAGAAACAATAGAAATAGAAAGTTCACAAAAATTCTGTTGTTTTCAATTTAACTTAACCTTTTCTCCTTTAACCTTAAATTGTGGAGCATCTAGCTGGAATACAATATACAGTTGTCTGAATGAATTGGGATTAAAATTTTCAACATTTGACTAGAATTTTAAAAATTTGACAACTATTTATTGCGGCTGGCATCTTATTTGAAGTGTTTTGTACTTTGTACTTGTTTGGCTTTATAAATATTTTGATATGAGCGTCACTGGTGAGTCTTTTGTAGATGAAACGCACGTCTGGCGTATCAAATTATAATCCTGGTACCTTTGATAACTATTGTCCTCCAATTATTCACTTTTGTTAGACATATTATTTCGTTCGTCTTTCGTTGGATTTTTCTTACATTACACACATGTTAACATTTATGGAAGAGGGGCAAAATGTATTAAAAGGACGTTCAAACTCATTGGCCAAAAACCAGACAAACTTATAATGTCATGTGGAAAAGAAGAACACTATCAAAGACAAACAACAGTATACAAACACAACATAGAAAACGAAAGACTGAGGAACACAGCGCCACCAAAATCTCGGGTTGATCTCATGTGACAGTGCTGTAAAAGGGTAACCAGAACCTGCTCTACATTATAGACCTCATTATATATTATCCTTTGAGAACTGAGTGAGGTTGTGAGTTCGAATCCCGCTCGTGCGAGTGCACTAGACTACAATCTTAATTGACTAGAATTGTCAGTTTTCCTATTGAAGGTCGGCAGTTTTCTCCGGACTTCCTCCAACAATTAAAACTGGCCGCCAAGAAATACTTAGGCCAAAAGCAGTGCAAAGTGGCGTTAAAAACAGAAAAATTCGATAATATTATATCATATTGTTTGAAAAGTTAAAAAAATATAGGACTGGTTGCTTAAACTGATTTTCCACGGACCCTTTTTTAAGTAGTCTATCTTTGGCTAGGTTTACTTACTTTAGCTCCTGCGCCTCCTTCTCCAGTATTCAGAATGCTAAAAGCCAAAGATCCCTTGGGCATAACTTGTCGTGTCCATACTTGCATATCTTTTGTCTATAAGGATATACAAATAGCATTTCAACACAAACCAAGCATAGTATGATATGAATGAGATGCAGGAGAAGATAGATAAAGGACAGCAATCAAACAATTGAGTAAATCTTTTTAATCAGGTTGTGACATTGTTTTTTTAAATCATGTTCTTTCCTGTTTAAAGGACGTATTAAATAATTGAAAACTTTGACACTTTGAACTAGTTGCAAATTTTCAATATGACTTATCTGTACTTGGAAAATCTTTCGAAATGTTCCGTCCTTAATACTCTTCAATTTCGTACATTATTTGGTCTGCTCTCCAACTTCGTTTATAAATTGGCCTGCTATTTCACTACGTTAATTATTTTGCTTTATTAACTTTTCTGATTCGAGCGTCACTGGTGAGTCGTTTGTAGACCAAACGCACGTCTGGCGTATATACAAAATATTAAACAACTTATTTATAAGTTTGTTGTGTTATTCTTATTTTCGTTATCCTTTTGCCTTGTATTCCCATAGGATCCTAGTTAATCTAAAGCCACGTATCTATGAGTCTATTGTGATATACTAACCTTCATTATTCTTTTTCCTTGTATTCCCATAGGATCCTGGTTTATCTTAAGGACATTTTTATTTAGTAGTAATGCTTTAGATTGAGGATCAATTTGTCTCAGATCGTTTGACATCATCAGTGGAGACGCCATTACTGCCCACAGCGCCATCTGTGATTTCTGTTGTTCATAGCTTAGTCCGAAGTCGCCAACAATTATCTGAATAACAAAGTCGTCTATTGATTGAAACCGATCATCAAATATAAGAATGTTTACGTTTTATCCACTCTTCAAACATGGAATGTTTTTTTGTATCCTTCACATACGATATCCAAGGGCCGAGTACACTCTCAACACAGCCAATCAACTTGAAACAATGAGAGACCTTCGACAGGGAAAAGGCATTTATATCTACTAGTAGTTAGTTTGGTAGGAAAGTCCCATGCATCGTTTTAGGCAGACAGTCTTGCTAATTATATACATATTTTATGTTACTGTAAAACATTATTTTCGTGGTAATATCTACTTCTACAAATGTTCTAGTTGGTTTTATTATTACTAGAAGATACCAGCGAAATCGCGGTGCAATTTTGTAAGTGTTGAATCAAAGAGTTTTTAAAATTCGCGGGCATTAGATTTGTACGTCGACCTAGCCTGCACGAAAGCGTATAAGACATGGATCGATAACGGTCTCCGACGTTGGATATTTCCTAAAAAAATGGTACTACATGTATACATCGTATCACAAATATTTCCTAATGTGTATGGTTTCAGTGGAGTTGCCGCTCAGTGAAACTAGTCTCTTCCGTTACTTGTATAGATATCAATTTGAAAAAGTTACACTATACCAAATTGGTGGGTTAAACCTGGTTTTATAGGTATCTAAACCTCTCACTTGTAGTACAGTTGCTTATAGCTCCGTTATATTGACAAAATTTGATGAGCTAAAATTGGATTGATTAACAAAACCATATCCGGGTCATTGAAATGCCCTGGACCAGCATATGAACTAATTAAAAGCTACCATTATGGTTACCATAGAAATCTATTATTCCTTTAAACTTACCATATCCGGGTCATTGAAATGCCCTGGCCCAGCATAGACACTAAAGCTACCATTATCGTTACCATAGACATCTATTATTCCTTTAAACTTACATTACCATATCGGGTTCATTGAAATGCCCTGGTCCAGAGTATGAACTAAAGCTATCGTTATCGTTACCATAGACATCTATTATTCCTTTAAACTTACCATATCCGGGTCATTGAAATGTCCTGGACCAGCAAATGAACTGAAGCTACCATTATCGTTACCATAGAAATCTATTATTCCTTTCACGCTATCCCAGGAATCATCGATGTCAGCATAGTTTCTCCATATGTTACAACTGTTAGCAATTGATTTGTAATTTGGCTTAAAAAAATTATGAAATTTAAAAAAAAAATAATTAAAGTTCTAGATGAAAACATATTGTGATAGTGTTGAACATACTTGTTATTCTCATTCACTGCTTATTAGTTTTAAAACATGTCCTATTTAAGATATTTGATAAAAAAATATTTAGTTTTTAATAATACCAGTTACAGTCATGTAATTTTTAACAAAATGTTATCTTTATTCTGAGCATCAATTAACAGGAATGATTTTATACACATCTTGTGATACGTTAAAGTCAAAACAATTTCATTTAAGAGAGGCTAAAATATCAAAGGGACATTCAAAGGATAATAAATAGTGTATGTGAAAAAAAGAGTAACACTGATTTTATACAAAACTAGAGTGATTGTATTTGCTTGTCGTGCAGTTTGATAAGTACATTCCAGGCTTCATGGTCATAAAACTTTCGAGCATGATTTTTGTACTCAGACTCGAAAATCAACCAATCAAATTGCTGGATTTCATGTTTCGAGCATGATTTTTGTGCTCCAACCACTGAGCAAAGGTTTATGCCTTCAAGGCTAGATCTGTACAAAAAGACTCAACTAAAGTTTATATTTGCATTGTGTCATTTGTGTTCTTCAATTAACGTTCTCTCAATTGCCTTTTCTTTTCACTAATTATCACAAACCCTCCAAAGATCTTCGAAAACAATAATTTCTTTAACACTTACAATTGTGCCACTAAAAACTACATAGGCTGGCCAGCTACAAGAATATAACATTGGTCGTCCTGTCTTATTCAGATAAAACTCCATAATAGGGTAACCTGAAACAGAGGGTTACGGTATATGTATTAATCATTGGTTATTGTTTATACTGAAAATCAGTGGCAATCATTACAGGTCCTTCCACAATGAAACGGTGTTCTTATAGGTTCTTCAAAGTTAAATTTTCGCGATGAAGTGCTGTTAATTCGGATTGCCAGTGGGACAATAGAGAACTGTTTTCTTTGGTATGGGACAGGATGGTGCCCTGTATTGCGATCCAAATTGAAAGGTGTCTTCCATTTCTCTTTTAGTTGTACCGGTAATATGTATTTTTTTCTACATACAATGTCTTCCTGCATTTTTTGCCAAGCTGCTTATCCAGGCTTTCTTTTACATATAATTCCTGTTCTGCCTTTTTTAAAAGTTCTTCCTAGCCTCCCTCCCCCTAAAAATCAAATGGTAGCTCCCTTAGCTGATACGAACCATCTTTCATATCCTCAATGCCACTATAACAGCCATCTAACTTTAGACTATCAATTCCCCAGTCTGCGAATGTCTGAGCGTCCAGCTCCATATAGAATTTACTTCCCGGATAGCCTCCACAAGTATGGGTTCCAAAGTCTTCGTAAATACCAAGCTTTAGTCCTTTACTGTGAACCTGAATATATATACATCCATTATTTTTAGAACTATGATTTTCCCGAATTAAAAAGCAATGTGTGCCCTCTTAAACTTGCAATTGGTACTTGCTTTGTTTGTTAACTCTTCAATTTAACAGATTTTCAGATCACATATGGAGCACGTTCTTTTTGTCAAACCGTAAAACTATTATAATGGGGATGGAATAATTGTGTTAGGAAAATAAACATACCCCTCTTTAAAGTTAAATGGTCATTCCCGAATCAACTATGAAGATGAGACTAAAACATTTGTAAGCTTCGTGGATTTATTTAAATGATAAGCCTCGGTCACACCTTAACGGATAGCTCGAACGGACGCCTAACGTATAACTGTTTTTCAATTCGTTCATGTCCGTAAGACGTCTGTTCTTATCATGCAGTTAGACATCCGTCCATATCCGTTGCATGGCCGTTTAGAATACGTTTTATCTATCGACGTCCGTTCTGTCCGGTGGAAAATTTTGGGCATGTTCAAAACTTTGAACGGACGTTCAACGGATGAAATGTCCGTTGGACGTCCGGTAGGCGTCCGTTTTGTACGGTACTCGTCTGTTTCGTTTCCCTTTTGTATCCGTTACGTGTCCGTTATACATCCGTTGGAGGTCTAGCAGATAAATTCACCAACGGACTTCTACCGGACGTTTAACGGATAAAACGGATGTTGAACGAATGTGAAACGGATGTCTACCGGACGTATAATGGATAAAACGGATGTCTACCGGACGTATAACGGATAAAACAGATGATGAACGGATCTGAAATGGATAAAACGGATGTCTACCGGACGTATAACGGATAAAACGGATGATGAACGGATCAAAACGGATAAATGCCAATTGAAAATTTCGCTTAGGAAATAACAATTATTGATATGTCAGATTTCTTAAGGTTTGTGAATTCTTATTATTCATAATCGATCTTAGAGTAAGAGCACGTCTTTACAATCAAGCAGCTCTGCTTCAGGCCAGACACTGCCCTTTGGTGGCATTTTGAAGAAAAAACCAAAACCAGTTACACAGAAACATTTTGAATATTTATGCGATTTACATGTATAATCAATGTTGTCTTTAATTATAACGTATATCTTGTTTATCAGTTTTATCCGTTAAGCTTCCGTTAGGTGTCCGTTCTGTCCGGTACGTTTCCGTTTCTCGTACATTGCATACATGTATCCGGTGTGTGTCCGTTATACATTCTTTACGCGTCCGTTTTATTTGGTCAGTACATCAACGGACTCCCAACGGATAACAATTTTGTCAACGGACAACTTTTATTTTCATCCGTTAGTCGTCCGTTCGTGCTATCCGGTAAGGTGTGACCGAGGCTAAGGCTTTTTAATTGATACTACTTACATAATCTGCCAAAAATTTAATGCCATGAGGAAACCGTTTTGGGTCTGCCACCAGCCTCCCGTCGGAACCTCTCTCCATCGCCATCCAACAATCATCAATGTTAACATACTCATAGCCAGCAGCAAGGTAGCCATCTTGTTCCATATGATCGGCCATTTGCATGTACAATTTTTCGCTAAAAAGGACAAATTATTAACTTATTTTGTTTTCATTTTGTTTTCACAGATCCAGCCGCAAATATGTCATGCATATTTTATAAGGAAGTAAAAATGATATAAACATGGTAGGGGCAGACAATCATTCCTTGAAATTTGTTGTGTGTTGAACTGTATCCGGAGTCTGATTTTACATGCCAATTTACAAAATAACGTTCCGTTGGAGGACATACAACTTTACCAGGATGTATATTATTTTTATTTTGAGTTTCAGTTGCACATGCATTGTGTCTGCCTAGAACGAAAGGCGAAGCAACACATTCATATATTTTTGGAAAAATCTAATTAGGTATTGCGATCGCGGCAACTCGCATTAATTGTTGTTTGATTTAAGTCCAGTTGCAAATAGTTCATGCATATTTAAGACAAGAACAAGTGAATACTATACACAATGTATACTGCAACAATAGATCGGCCCTGTAATAGGGGTCGTCCGGGTGAAGGACTAGGAGTTGTGATTGCCACTAGAAACTTGAGGAACATTGGATAATATAAAGAGAGAAAGAATTTCTGTCCTGCAACAGGCAACCAATATATCCCCACAAAAATGTAAAGAGCTAGGACATATTTCCACACGTGTAAATGCTCAGCATTGGCTTAAATTCTAGAAAACATGTCACAACTTTCTTTTTTCTTCAAAATACATTTAATTCGATAGACTTTGCATATATAACACCATTGAAAATATCAAATCTAGACACGTACCTTATGCAATTGTCAGGATCATTTAAGCAGTCAGTGTTACATCGGAAACGTTCCCAAGACAACCATCCCATCGGGGGTGTTCGTCCAAGTCCGTTATCTAAGGCATTGACGACTGCTAATACTACTACGCAAAAAATCAAAATGTTCATGTTGTCTGAAATTTAAAAAAAAATGAAGATTCGATTAACGTTTTATTTAAGATCGAATGTTTTTTTAAGGATGGCTAGTTGGTGATCGTTGGTCCCTTCAATGTATTTTTTTTCTACATTGATCAAATAGATGCATCAATTAACTACAAAGAAATATACATAATTTTGTAAAATACAGGTTGTGGACAGATCATATGGTATCGTACTTTATACGAGTTCGTACTATGCATGTTTTTAATTGAAATTGTGAGGTCACAATGCATTCTTGATAGCACGAAAACCCGTGAGACGAAGATAAGTAGAAATATGTTGCAATACACAAACTATAGATTCCAAGTAGCATGTGTTGCTTACCTTGGCATTATAGCATGGTAAAGATACAATGCAAAAACGATACTATATACCGTAATGATCATTGCAGCCAAGTTTGTTGCAATTTACTTTCCATTTTATAGAATTTTTCAAAATATTTAACGAACGATAATAGACGAAGAACATAAAATGAGTGACAGTACTGGCCGAAACTACCCTTTTTATAAGGCCAGGTGAGCTAAAGGAAAAAAGTGAGCAATAGTCATTGTTTTATTTAAATTGAAAAAAGGGTTTTTATCAAAACATCAAAAGCTGTTATTTAAAGAAACGATTCCAAGCTCAAACTATTCTTTTCTAGACACGTCGTTTATATATTTGACCTAAGCAATGTCAACCAGGAAAATGTGAACAGGCACAGATAAAAAAAAATATATAATTATATGAGGGGCGAAAAGGGGCCGGTATCTGCACGGAAGAACGCAAAATAAAATTGCCATTTCACGATGAACAAACAATTAAAAATTTCCTGCACGTTGATCTTTTTACCGATTTCACGAAACACAGTGAATAACGAACCTTTTTCACGGCTGCACGTTAAATAAAAATGGCAAAACACGTTGCACGAAAATAACCCTTTACCACCCTCTTATAAAATACGCTAACAAATAGTAGAATGTGTGTAACCTTTATAAATAATATCATATTAATAAAACAGGCAACACTGAATTATAATTGAATTTTTTTTTGTGGAACGGCCGTAACTACCCTGCAAGCTTCAACTGAAAATTCAAATTCACGACGGTCTCAATAGTATGCAGTGGCGGATCCAGAAATTTTCATAAGTGGGGGCCCACTGACTGACCTAAGAGGGGGCCCGCTCCAGTCACGCTTCAGTGATTTCCTATATAAGCAACCAAATTTTTTCCCAAAAAGGGGGGGCCCGGGCCCCCTGGGCCCCCCCCCCTAAATCCGCCTATGATACTCACATGGTATTTAAAATTGAAACATTTAAATAAGAGTAATTGCGTAAGCAGCGTGAATACTAATCACTCTTAGTTTGAATGATCTTCACATAATGTTTCCCCAAGTTAATATAACTTTGTTGTTAGAAATGTAGAAATGTAAAAAAAAAATGTTGAAATAATATTAAATTAACAAAAACGTAAATAATAATGATCAATAATTAGACGTTTATAAATAAGACAACATAGAGGGGGATCAGAACCACTCCTACTCCCTCCCCCAACATAGCAAATGACGTCGGGGACAAGACCCATTATAAATGTTTTTCTTTTTACTTCTTTGTCATGCAAATTGTATAGTCATCTTGTAATGGTATTATTGCAGGCAAATGATGCGGAGACATATTCTAACAACTGTGCATTCCTTAGTAGTGCAATTGCAGATGCATCGCTCGTAGTAAATTATTTTTATCTAAATTAATCTTCTGTGCTTCACATGCAAAATGAGTGCCCTGGAACTGAAAAATAATAATAATAAAAAATTATAAAATTTCCGCTTGGACTAATTTATTTGTGTTGCATTTAGCACAACACCGTGCGGAAGGCGTCTATAACAAATCATGTGAATAAACTGTGTACGGTCTTGTAAACAAAGCAGGTTTTACAATAAACACAGTTAACATGAATGTCTAAGTCTACATATACACAAAACTAGTATTTTCATGTTCATTTTTACAATTGAAAATAAAATATATAACATATCACGGTCCTTGTTCACCTACCTGTGTAAGATACTATGTGAAAATGTTATCATGTGATTTAATAATTATATTGATCTATCTTATGACCGAATCATGTGTCAAAGTAACAGCAGGTTAAGATGTACACAAAGTAAATCGTTATAATAAGAAAATGATAATCAGATACATGTATACATGTGATTGTCTTATCTAACGAACAGTATATAGAATTAACATCACATGATTTGAATAAATTTATCTACTCTTGATTTATGTATATAAATATTAATATAGATTGTTTTGCTTTTTGCTTGTAAATGTTTTAGGGATACTTTTCCTTAGTGGTTTTCTCATGGCTTTGTTGTGTGTTTTCATTTATAAATAATCAAAATGTTTATATGTTATTTTTTTGTACGTTATTGTAATAAATCTTTTTAAAATGATTTATATGACAATGAATTAAAAAAAAGGGGGGGGGGGTGGGGTCGGAGCTAGGGGTCTTGATCCATAAATACCGGGTTTAAAAACATGAAATACCGAGGCAACGAATTTAAAATGTTAATACATGTTCGTCTCAGTGGTATTCATACACCGAACTAGGCAAATTATCTCGATTAATGATTGTTGTCATTTAACGACACTTATCTCAATGTAAGCAGTGGCGGTTCCATACGGGGGGATACAGGACTTGGAAGCCCCCTTTTTGGACGATCAATGCATTTGAATGGAGTCAGATGGTTAGAACCCCCCTTTTCTCTTGGGTAATGACCCCCTTTTAAATAATGACTGGACCAACCCCTGTATATAATATGGTGGTGAGTACATTTCCTAGAAGAAAAACGACATTTACAGATGTGTTTACACAGAAAAAAATAAAGGTGTAAAGTGACATATCGCTAGTGTATGGATTGGGTCACTGGCACTAGGTCTTTACTTTTTTCGCAAGTGTTATATTCTATGTAATTTAATTTCTTTATTCTTAACTTTTTTGGCTCGTTATTCTCTTTTCTTCATATTTTTACATCATATCATTTTCTATTCTTCATTTTGTAACCTTATTTTTTTTCAATTCTTAAGTTTTTTTGGGATTTTTTTTGTGTCTTTTTTGTGTGTAGATTTTGGCCTATCTTTATTTATTCTGTTAACCTCATCCAAAACTTCACATGTCTCCTGTTTATATCATTATATCACACCCTTGATATCGCTATTTTATTGTTACAATTAATCTAATTGCACAAAAACAAAAGAAAAAAGGGGGGAGTAAAATACGTTTTTTTTTAAATGAAGACCGGTGTTGATCGTCTGTTGGTATTTTATTCCAAAGCAACATAGAAATAATGAAATTTTAATGCATTTAACATAAAATAAGGCGAATTGAAGGACGATACGAAATATGTTATAGTTATCCCCCTTTGGCCGATCATTTGATATTCTCGCTTAACTGTTCACTCCACTTTTAGTTTAAAAGTGAACTCCTTTTCCTAGTCATTACATTATAATTCTTTAGAGGAATCAGTTCGAACAAATTTTCCCACCCTCCTCTTTTTATATTGTTTTAAAATTTCCATTTTATTCATTTTATTTAATTTTTGCATCAGTAACTTATGCGTGGATATTTAATTTTTGTGGCCAGCCATTATGTGTATTATTCCAGATTAACTGAATAAGTATTAGTATTTGTATATGTATTGGTAATTGTTCTTTATATTAATTTAAAAACATGTATGTAAAGATTTATGTTTTCGGCCAAATAAATTAATATTAATATTATTAGTCTTCTAGAAGCCAAAGTAATTGGAAATATAGCTCTTTTCATATTAATATAAAAAAAGAAGATGTAGTATGATTGACAATGAGACAACTCTCCACAAGAGACCAAAATGACACAGAAATTAACTATAGGTCACCGTACTGCCTTTAACAATGAACAAAACACATGCCGCATAGTCAGCTATAAAAGCCCCCAAAATGGCAATGTAAAACAATTCAAACGAGAAAACAAACGGACTTATTTATGTACAAAAAATGAACGAAAAACAAATATGTAACACATATACAAACGATAACCACTGAATAACAGGCCCCTGACTTGGGACAGACACATACATTTGTACGTGTACATATTAAGTTCACAATGTAGTAGGTAGATTTCTTGTGTGTTTTTTTACATCTCTGCAAAAAATTGAAAACAACACGTTTAATAATTTCTTGCGTCCGAAGCGCTTTTCTGGATTTACCTTCATCAGGAACGCTCAATGCCAAACATTTGAAATCCGAAGATGTATAAGTAACGAAATGTAAACTTTTTTTGCATAAATATAAATTCGGCTTAACAATACATGCCAATATCACACGGTTCATGCTATATCAAAATGAACGCAGCACGAGTATAGACCAGTTAATCTGATGATGCAGACAAAAAAAATGAAATAATAACACAGACAAACGCAAATATTAAATAAACAAAATATAAAACAACAGTTCAAACACACCGACCGACTGCTAGTGACACTTGTATGAAATGAAATATTGCGCGTTTAATGCAGATAATCTGCTACCCAAACTCTTTTTAAAAATAGAATAAAAAAGGAAAAATTTATTGAAACAATGCTAATTTTAATTTCACCTCTTGCATTTAATCATTTAAAGCTATGGAAAATTCAAAGAGGTTCGAATGAGATCTATATCCTAGCTGGCATAATACGATTGCTTACTTTCCCCTTTATTCACGTTCCCGTGTTTATAATAACGGACAGTAAAATGGCACAGGCTGCGTCTAAGTCGTGTGAGATTTGTGTTAGTAGTCCTGGTAGACATTTCTGTCAACAATGTGACCAATTATTTTGTGATGGTTGTAAAACTTCACATTTGCGCACAAAGATAAGTAAAACCCACTCATTTGTGGGTGCATCAAATCTTAATCTGGAAGATAAATCGTTCTGTTCAGAGCATGATGAACGTTTTATATTCTACTGTATAGATTGCAACATGGCTGTGTGTCAAGTATGTGCTGTGAAAAAGCACAATAAACATAACATGTCTGATATGAAGGAATCGGTTGGGAATTTCAAGGAACAACTCATTAAATCCGTTTACTTGAAGGTTAAAACTCTAGGCAACGACATACAGCAGCTTGAACAGGGAACCAGAGGATATCGGTCAGACGTTAAAACTGTTATCCAGTCAATTACAGAGGATGCCAACAACAAGAAACTTTTGATTGATCGAAAAGCAAAAGAACTGATTAAAACATTGAGGACACAAGAAGAAAAGAATCTTCAGAACTTTTCAGCATCCAACACTGAATTAAAGGAAACTTTAAGTAAAGTTAACAAAATCCAGAAAGCAATTAGAGAAACAGCTAACATGTCCGAGGTGGAACTGCTTCCAAAGCTTAACAGTCTGCGAAGTGACCTAGACAAAATGGAGACAAAGAAGGTTCCAGCTATGCCGGAAGTTAAATACTCTCCAAAGAATATACAAGAGAACGATATCTTGCTTGGTTTCTTGTCAAGCAGGTAAATTCTAAGTTTAAAACAAATTGGACTTATTTACATAGAAGAAAATTAAAAGTTTTAGTGTTAATACATTTTGTCCCGGATGTGCTGCATACATGTATCATGTGTATATATTATTAAAAATATATTATGAAATACTTGTGGCAATGCTGCAACTTAAAAAAGTTTTGTCGCAGAAAGCTCGACATAGGGATATTGATCCGGCGACAGGGGCGGCAGTGTTAACTAACTTCATAAATATGTAAGGGAATATTCGCCATAATTATTTAATTCTTAATAAGGGAAATGTAATTTCTTTAATTGTAAGATGCAATTTCTTTATTTGTAAGATGCAATTTCTTTATTTGTAAGATGCAATTTCTTAATTTGTAACATGTGCTTTTTCCATCCATTACACGAATTTATACATGATCTCTTGATTTGTGAAATGTAACTTCTAAATTTGTTTTCGTATTTTCTTCGTTCGTTACATGGATTTCTACATCTTCTAATTTGTGAAACATTTTTTAGATCGTGACAGTGCAGATATAACCGCTGCCAAACCTACAAGTTACAAATCGAGAAGTTTTACAAATCAAGATTTAAAAGTCTAGAAAGAAATAGTTCCACACTAGGTCGCTTTGGATCTTCTGTTTTTACTTAATAACTTAAAACTAATTAAGCTTGGAAGAAAAAAAGGACGAACTATATGATCTTTCAATTAATGTCTGTGTCATTTTGGTCTATTGTGGAGATTTTTCTCATTGGCAATCATACCACATCTTCTTTTTGTGTAATCATGGTTCGTATCTGTTATAGTATCTAAATTACTGTATATATTATTTAAAACGGTTGGACTATTTTTAGTTCATGTACAAAATGTACTGGCTTTATCGCTTCAACAGAATTAGATAGGCATTCCTATATATATATACTACATTTGTAACTACAGAAAAGGTTGACCACATGCGCTATGCAAAAATCAGTACAAACTATGATGTGTAGGTTTTTTGTACTGATCTTTGCGTTGAACATGTGTTCCAGAAGATTTTTCTTTTGTTTGTATGATCATTATATTTATGTATTTCCTTCAGAAAGAAGACAAAACCTGCTGACGGTGGCGGCGATAGAAATTGACGGTGGCGGCGATATAAATTGACAGTATGTATCAAGTATTGAAAGCAAATACGATATATGTGGATCTATAATATACGAGCCAATAACGAAATAGGCAAATACACTAATGGGTTCAGTATTTTATAATCTCTTTCTTTATTTTAATTTCTTATGACTTTATTTTTCCATATATGATTCTCTTTTTTATATGAATAAGGCCGTTAGTTTTTTTTTCGATCGAATTTTTTTACTTTGTGTAATTTAGGGGCCTTTAATAGCCGACCATGCGGTATGGGCTTTGCTCATTTTTGAAGGCCATACGGTGACCTATGATTGTTAATATCTGTATCATTTTGGTCTCTTGTGGACAGTTGTCTCATTGGCAATCATACCACATCTTTTTCAGTCCGACGTAGTCGGTATAGTTTCGGTTTGTGCCCTTTGAACGTAAGGACGCTTAACTATGGCAACAGAATACGCATGCTCGAAAATCCTTTCTGTGATTAGACAAAATGCTGTCATGGTGGGTGATTTGGTTGTGTTTGAAAAAACGTCTCGTTAATTATATCGTGATGGAAGCAAGTGAAAAACTATAAATATTTGAACTAGATCTTACAAAGATTTATATTTTTATTAAAATAATTGTTTCTCCAATAGCTCTTTGCATCCGTGACAGCTGTTTATTCGGGGCAATTATATAATTGTTAATGTAAAATTTGTTGTACGAACGTACATGACTTTTAGAACGCACCTACGCATGTGAGATTTCCGCGGGGTTTTGGCGAATGTAAACAGAAAGATACGAGGACCGAGAATACTGAACATAAACAGAGAAAACGTTATTTTAATGGTATCTTTGTGCTTCTGGTTATCGAAATGATAGTTTTAAACATATACTCAATACGTCGGATATCTTTTTTAAAGATAGTTCTTGTTTTATATATAGTATGTATTATATATTATATTTATATTTTAAAAAGATATTTTCAGCATATGTATCTCATAAAACTGGCTATGTATTCATTTAAGGACTAGGTGGGTATCGCTTTTTTATTGTATCGTTTCCCAAAGGGTGACTGGGGAAACGAAATATAATTACTTGGTCTTCTCCCGACCGGCAGTAAAAGGCTTGACTAAGTAGGGTGTCCGTTTGGCTGAGCAGAATGTAGCAAGTCTGCAGCCACGTCCGGTCAGAATTCGGACGTTAAATTCCGATGCCTCGTGTAAACAGAGTACCACGCTTTTTGCACGTTAAGAACCCTTGCAACAGCTCTTTGAAAGGTCCGTAGTAGGCCTGTTACAAGGCAAAATTTCTGCCCCTATTCAATATACCTCATTTTTCAATGGCCGGCCGCAGTTAAAATTTTCCCGACCATCATCCCGAATGGCCTCTATTATTAAAAGACCTACATGCACCTATTGTATTTATTATTAACTTGTTCTCGTCCTGAACATGCATGCAACATTTGCCACTGGATGTTAAGAAACCAACCAACAATCAATCAAGCAATTTATGGTCTTGTCTATGGTTCGTCGCAGAAGACGTGACATAGGGATTACAACACGGCGACGACGAGTGAACTTTAGGTAAAAACATATACTACAATGTATTACATTTCAGAAGGTAGAAGACCAAGTTGCTTCGTATTTTTTTATCCGCATGCCTTATTTTATGAGTTTCTGTCTGTCTGTCTATCATATACATTGATTTTGATCTGATTTTTATGGTTTCTTGTGAAATATTCACTTATTATAGGTGACACGATAGATATATTTGGTTATAATGGTTTCATCGAAACGTTTTTAAATAGAATTCATCCAACCTTATTTTCATGCATCATTTAAAAATATTCAGTTTTTAATGTTTATTACTTTTTTTTGTTTGGATACTATATGCAATAATAGGATCACTATATTTATCTTACCTCCTATACATTTCAAGGAATACGATTGGTTAAAAGCGTCTGTGTGGAGACCGTGAATATTCCATATTAGGTTAGTAGGGAGGCTGGGCTTATTTCAATACACGGTTTTGATACGATTTTGGCATTGCTTGATTATTTGAAAGTCATGAAAGTTCTGTTTAATATTGTTATATCGAGGTTGTTGAAAATAGATAGTTATTGTTTACATTAGTTTTTTAGAGGAGACCAATTGAAGAAGGTTCTTAAAATTGAACTTTTGAGCACTTAAATGTAAATATAGAAATAAGAAGATGTATTATGATTGCAAATGAGACAATTTTAGTCTAAATTCGACAAATAAAGATAGTCGGTATGATAAAGTCGTTACATAGTGTGTTAGTGACCTAATATGATATATACTGGGTCAGTAACTTTATGGACACCGTATATCTATCTATAAGGTCACTAACACACTATGTAACCTATAATATTGAATTCGTATAAGATGTATATGTCTGTCTGATAGATATTATATTATCTTGAACTTAATTTCATGATTAAATTAATGCTATAATGAATGGTCAATAATTATGTTTGGTTTATATGGATTTGTCAGAATGGTCAATAATTATGTTTGGTTTATATGGATTTGTCAGAATGGTCAATAATTATGTTTGGTTTATATGGATTTGTCAATTTGTAAGCATCAGTTCAATTGCCAACGAGATGCCTCTCCTCCAGAGACTTAATTTATACAGCAAGAAACGACAACCAACGAACTACAGGCTCCTGACATGGAATAGGCACGTACAGAAAATGGTGGGGTTATACAAATCCTCTCCTAATTTTTAAAAGTGATGTGTTTTTACAACATACATTGTAAAAACAAATATACTAATATGTAGAAATACTCACCAAAACAATACAAAGCATAGAAACATCTAACAAAAAAACACAAAACGAACATCTCAGGGAATTTTTACATCCCGTCAACTAAACAGTACAGATCTGAGAGTACTCGCAGTTACTGAAACTAGTTCAAAACCAACAACCTTTATGTAATAAAATATCATGTATTAAAGACAAAACATATCAATCAGTTCATGTCTGTATGACATATGACCTGATAGGTAGTTTTTTCTATTATGTTTTTTCCGATACCTATTAAAAAAATCTACAAATCCATCCCCACCTTTCAGAAATTAACTGGAATTGCCCATTTGATAAAAAAAAAAAAAGAAGGCCCATACCGCCTTGTCAGCTATAAAAGGCCCCGATAAGACAATGTAAAACAATTCAAACGAGAAAACTAATGGCCTTTTTTATATAAAAAAATGAAACGAAAAACAAATATGTAATACATAAACAAACGATAACCACTGAATTACACATGTTACAGGCTCCTCACTTGGGACAGGCACATACATACATAATGTGGCGGGGTTAAACATGTTAGCGGGATCCCAACCCTCCCCTTACCTGGGACAGTGGTATAACAGTTTACACTTGCTTTTCTTTAGATATTCATTATTAATTTATTGTCATCACAAATTCTTTATATTATAGATGGGAATTCAAGTAAAGATGGCACCCAATGACCCGTGACAACAGTGTACCCGAATAAGTATGCACAAACAAATGTATCTGAGAAAAAAATTCAAAGAAGAGTGGATAAAAAATGTGACTGACTTTAATTAATTATGCTTTTTTTTCTTTTTATGTTTTTTTGCTTATATATGTTAATCATCATTATAGTTTAAAAGAATTCGTTTGTAGTTGATATTTCAAGAACTGAGTAGATAGAACTATATTTGTAATGGTATTTGAGTTGTTTGAGAAAACTTTAGCTTTTATGTTTAGATGGGTATTGTGTTTCATGGTTGCGTTCTACACGGAATTTAACCATACTGTTCAAAAGTCAGAAATCGATTGAAAGAAAACAAAACCGGGTTACAAACTAAAACCGAGGACAACACATCAACTATAAGAGGAAAACAACGAAACAACAGAACACTGAAGTGTAACAAAAACAAACGACAATGCAATGTATATAGAAACGAACTATAAGATAACAACTGCCAAATTACTGCCTTGGTACAGGACATTTTTGAGATACAATAGTTGGTTGAAACCGGTTTTGTGGCTAGCCAAACCTCGCGCGTTCTTTGCAATGTTAAAGACAAATAAATTACCTAAGTTTGATCACGTATGAAGGATTGGTTCAAACCATTGATGTTCCACCCTTAGCATTACATTTCCTTGACATTACACCGATTGGAAATGACTGTTAATGATATGCAGCATTAACAATTAATAAAATTAGGATTTATATATTTTACTTTCTGTAGCAAGAAGCTTGCCATGTTTACGTAAAGTAAACATGAATTAAAATATATCCGTTTTTCAAGAGAGGTAGATGTAAAGCCCCAGTCCCACTAGACCACGATCGCACCGCGATCTAAAATAAATTCAGATCGTGGTGAGGTCGCGGTAAGAGCGGCATGAAAATATTAATTTTCGTTTCTTTCACATTGCTATTACGTCCTAATTACGCTTCTACAACGATCCCACTACGATTATACCACGTTCTCACCACACTCATTCTGCGACCTCACTACGATTATCACGATCTTTTACGCTCATCACGTTCTTGCTTCGACAATACCACGATTTATACGATTGCAACACGACCATACCACGCTTCTGCTGCGACCATACCACGCTCCTACCACGACCATGCTGCGATCATACTACGCAGCAATAACGTCAACATCGTGTTCAATACAAAATACTGTTCCATTCTTTCTATTTCTCGTTGATACGTAGAGTATCTCTGAAACAACACAGTCATGCAACCAAAATCTACCAGAACTCGTGGGCAGGGTGGTAGGGTAGAAGAAGAGGCAAAGGAAGATCTGATAATTACGAATCCTGATCTATCAGAGATGTCGGACCGACCAAACCTGAATCACAACCTATTTCTGGTCCATCAAGCTCAAATGAACGATAGCAGGGATGACACAGATGTGTCAAGCATGGTTGAGCTGTTGGAGAAAAAGGACAAGAGGTTTAAATTACATACAGACAAACAAAACATGGAGAGCTTTTATATATTTCATGTGAAAATGACAATGAGCATGCTGGTCGTAGTATGAACGTAGTCAGGTCGTAAGATGAGCGTGATGAGAAAGGCATGGGCATGGTAGAATCGTACTATGGTCTTAAACAGCGTGGTGTAAACGTGGTATAGTCGTAGTGGAATCGTAGATGGGTCACGGTGAGAACAAGATGGTCGTAGTGAAGTCGTAGTAACATCGCTGTGAGATCGTAGTGCAGTTTCTCCGAATTGAATCACGCTTTCGCTACGATGGTACAGCGACATCTGCGATCTTACCATGACCTTCTGCGCTCTCACTACGCTTCTACTACGACCTGATTTCGCCACGACCGCACCATGATTGTTTTGAACATGTTCAAAGTTAGTCACACTCATCACGATCTTGAAGACCTCACCACGACCGTGATACGACCTTACTGCGATCTACACGATCACACTACGATCGTCAAATTTTTCTTTTTTTTTACAGGTCGTAGTGCGATCGTGGCCTAGTGGGACTGCGGTATTAGAGCCCAAAATCTTGATTTTTTAATAGCTGTATAGTAATTATGTGTATATAAGGTAGCACAATTGTCAGCCGATATATTTCATTGCGAAATATACTGTTTTCATTTTATTCGAGGTCACATCAAATGTTCGGCATTATCATGATTATGATATGTCTAATGTTGCAGATATTGATAAAAGCATTACTAGAATTACGAAAAAGCTTTCGGTCATAAAAGCAGAGTGATTTGTTTTTGTTTTGGTAAAAAAATAAGTCATCAATGATGAAGTAATATGACGTTAAGCGTACCCGGAATTTCTCAAGAATGGAATTATATTTATCATTCAGATATGTTCACTCTATATAGTGTTATAGAGAAAACGAGTGTTAGGGTAACGAACGTTTGACTTTAATCTTTATTGACTTGCGAGGAAGATCTATACTTTTCTAATGGTACTCCGAATTTTTATTTTACAAAACAAAGCTGATTGACATGTACTATAATTATATGTACATCTAATAGTGCTGAAAGTTCAGATAAACACCACCAATCAATGAACCAGTAAACAGTTATATCATATCACATTTAAGTTGATGCCTACCTCTAGATCTGAACAATTAAATGCCTATTCTTTGTAAAGACATTATAATTTACAGACTACTCCCGTCAAATATTGTGTAATCTCAGTTGTTAGAAATTATTCTATAATGTATTTAACCAACACCAACAAAAAATATAATAGATAGCCTTTGAATACAATTATGTCATTCAATTCATTTGCTATGAATTACATGTATATAAAACCATTTTTTTATGAAATCTGCATGTATGTTAAATATACTTGTAATAAACTATAATTACCCACTTGTTTTATTAATTTTGTATTTACATTCTGTCATAGATCAGATTTATTCGTTCAGTATGATTATGTTCACTTGTTTATGTTGATATGTCTTTTGATTGAGTTTAGCCATTTTAATTGATATTTTTAGTGTTTCCTCCTATTATGTGATGTTACACTATTGTTGCAGGGTAGGATGAAGGTTGCCGATTAAAACGTTAAAACCCGCAGCATTTGTTTTCCCCTCTGTTATCTTTCGTCCCTCTTTTTTGTACATGTCCGAAGTCAGGAACCTGATGTATAGATAGTGGTTGTTGGTTGTTTATATGGTTCATAAGTGTTTCTGGTTTCAAGTTTTTATTTATATATTAGACTGATGTTTTCCGGTTTGAATGGTTTCACAATGGTCATTTTTGGGGCCATCTATAGCTTGCTGTTTGGTGTGAGCCTAACAACCGTTTTGACCTATAATGGTTATCTTTTACAAATTTTGACTTGGATAGAAAGTTGTCTCATTGGCACTCACACCACATCTTCTTATTTCTTTTTTCTATTAATCATAGAAGTGTTGTTAAACGATTTAATAAGATTAAAAATGTTCTCCTTGGTGTCAACTATGAAGTGTTCTGCCAAAAATAATCGTTTTTCTACAGGTTAAATTGCAGCCCTTTAACTGTGACATTTACTCAACGGAAATTATTTTTAAACCATTCTTAAGTACTTAAGTTATACGAAATAACGTTACGTTTTTTTGAATACTTCACAGGAGGACAGCTACAAAATACAACTAAGGAACTCAGTTTATCTTTAATCGCAATTGCCTCAACTGATGAGTGTTGGACATTTTCATGAAAAAATAGCTGGTAAAAAAACTCAGGCGATAAATTTTAAAATGAGAAACCTAAGCCATAAGTCGGTGACATATGTAATGATGACAAAAACTATAATCGAATAATATGCATATTATTCATCGATTATAGTCTACAAGAGACTTCATTTAATGACATAGCGATCCTAAATTCCGTCCGGCGTCCACACATATTCACTCTGGTTGAAGTTTTTGAAATCTTAATAACTTTCTCAAACTATCCTGATATCTACCAAACCTGGAAAGAAGCTTGTTTTTGATAACGATAGTATCCAGTAATAAATTTTGTAAAACAAATCCTGTTTATCTATATTTTACTTATAAATGAATTTTGTTTTCTGCCAGTTAACATTACATTCACTCTGTCGTTAAGGTTTTTTAATTTTTAATAACTTTCTTAAACTATCCTGGATTTCTTTAAAACTTTTACAAAAACATTTGTTTATGATCAGAAGATGATGTCCAGAAGTGACTTTCGAAAAATTAAATCCTGTTAATCCGTTTCAGACTTATAAATATACTTAGTTTTTCAGCAAGTTAACATTACATATAGTCTGCAGTTAAAGTTCTTAAATCATTTATTAGATTCATAAGGTAGGCGAGACACTTGATTCCGCGGAACCCTCACTAATTTTAAACAAACTAGGACTAGTGTGTTGTCATTGATAAAATAACACACCTTGTTCAACGCGCCTTATCCGCCATGATGCTTAAAAAACGAAGGACTGCCAAACATTGGGGTAACAAGATATTTCGTAACTTTAACACCGATTTTGAAATATCGGGATCAAGGCACTTCGGTACTTATATTTTTCTATGCATTTGTTTTTGATTATATTTTCAAAGATAATAAAAAGCAATAAAAAATGCAAAAAAAATCATCTTCAACAAAGTTGATTATGTTTGAAGATATACACATTAATGTATCAATCAAAAGAAAATTAATTGTGAATTTATTTATATGATAGCGTTTTTCGCAATGAAGATCTAAGTGCACAGATTGTGTTACAGATGATGCTTGGTTGATCTCAAGTTCAAAAGACAAATGAATACATGTAAAATTTATCGCAACGCAGATCTAAAGTGCACATCTTGTGTTTGAAGATGATGATCGTTTGATCTCTAAAAATGTCTAAAAGAAGCACAATGCCTGTAAATATATAATTATACGTATTACTAATATTTAAATTATCATGCTACAATTAAAGTGCATTCTATATTTAATAAAATCTATTTTGGAATGTATTTTAAGACGGTCACGACAACGTTTGGATGAGCAAAAAATAAGAATATCTAAAAGCTGTAAAGTAAACAAGAAATATGTTTATTATATTGAGATGCCGTTTTGTCTCGTTACCGAAATGTGGTTATCGGCTTCAAAACGTCTTTTACATTTGCAGAATGGCCGCATGCCGATTTCTAAAATACTTCTGTGTGCTATTTTGTTTTATAGATTGAGAGACAATTGTATATATCACAGATTGTTTAAGGAGACAAAAACGAGAGAAAATAAGAGAAATAAAATGTAACTTTCATGTATCTGCTTTGAATGAGCATGAAGATCAAACAAATGCATTAATTGTAAACACAAATGTTGAAATCAATCTTTAAATACAAATATATCGTCAAATAAATTTGTTTGATATTACCACAAAAAGATGTTTCAAAGAGGACCGGAAGTTACCAGATGGACATTCAAATTCATATTTCGAAATAAACAGACATCTCCATAACTAACAAGTGGAAAAGACAATTAGGCCGTGTTCACACCAAACGCCATGTACAGTTAACATGTTTACAACGCAGTTCCTTTGTTCTAACAGGGGTGATCTGATCCGGATCACCCCTACCAGATCACCCAAGTTTGAGCTTCTTTGTTATGCATGCTTTGAAAAGGGAAAAAGTTTTGTAACATTTTGGCGGGAATGTCAAATCCACTATTAAACTTATATTAATTATTCGGAAAAGACCTATCTATCAAAATTCACGTAGAAAAATCCAGTGTATATTATGGGATTCAAACTCAAGACCTTTAGCAAATCAAGCCACGACACATACCACTATACCAGGACGACTGGATACGAACTATCAGTAATTTAACATACTTAAAGGAAGCAAGATATTTTTATAAGTGGGGCGAGTTGGCAGACCTTTATTCAGTGGGGTTTAAACCCTTTGCGTATAAAAGTGAGTTGTCAGACTGATTGTTCAATTTGATTTTACACTTTTTCAAAAGTGGGGCCAGTCGGTTAACAAGAGTGGTGCGATTTTTTATAACGTGGCAATATAGTGTGGGCCCATTGGCCAGTGGGGCGAGTTGACATTGTTTGATATCTACTCATCGTGTTAGGGGGTCATAAAGGGTATACATCATATAGTAATATATATACAGTATACTATAATGGTTGTTTGGCGTTCTAAACTAGATTTTATGAATGGTAAATGGTGTTTAGTCTAATCTAAAAAAAAGCTGGGATGTAAAATAGTTATCCCATTCGGACTTGGTGTGTCAGTGTTAGATCACCCTCTGGCCTCAGGCCATCGGGGTGATCTTGCACTGACACACCGCGTCCTCGTGGGATAACTATTAATTACAATTAGTTTAATGTATTGTACACTAGTTTCACATAAAATTTGTTCACATCTATACCCCTGGTTGAGTTACCTGTGCATAAGTTTTGTTCACACTTATAAGCTTTATGTCATTTAAATGATCATTAAATCTTCATTACATTGAATCGAATTAAAATTTCTTGGACAACTTTTCTAGCAGTGATGAAAGCCATTTTGATGATTTGCACCTATTTTAAAGATACTTAAGATGTCTCGATTACCAGAGGAGGATAAAGGTATTGTAAAAATGCATGGGGTTCCAAACAATGATCGGCCGAAAAAAGGGTTCCAACCCCGGACCCCCCAATCTGAATCCACCAATAATTACGAAATAAAATACGTAGGCTACAAACGAAGAAGAAGAATTGATATGTTTAGGGTGTTTTAGTAATGCATTTATGAGTGAATAGTTGATTGAGTTAAGACCAGTGACAAATATTTCAATGTACGTCCAGTCAATTCGGGAAGACATCTTCAAATATATGTTTGGCAATGATGATGCTTTGAGTCTGGGTAAGGGGTTAAGGGAATGACCATTGAACTAAAAAAAAGGGGGGGGTCGTTTTTTCCCGTTAAAAATATTCTGATTCTAAAATTGATAAAAAAATATTCTGTTCAATGAGAAAATAAGATTCTGAATCCAGATTTTCTCCATACCTTTCAGTGTTAATTTTTTAACAAAATTATTTTATTGATAGCTTTAAAAAAAAACTTAATAACACTGCCGTACGATGTGCGAAAAGAAATTTTGTGTCGGACATAAAAAACATAACCCCCTTCCCGCATGTAGTTAAATGGTTGCTTCCTAATAAGTAAAAAAAAGTGTTTTTTTTTTAAACAAACCAATTAACAAATGATTAATATATCGAGTTTAGACAGATAATTCATTAAAAAAAACTATCAATAATTGTTTTAAAGGGGCACTAGCTACGAGATATATAAAAAAACTAAAGTAAGATTTTTTTTTGTTCAATCAATAATGGAAGTGAAATAGTGAGATACTAATTTGCTTTTAGCAGCCAAAATGGTTCAATTTTGTCAAATTAAGCGAAGAAACATTAATAATTACTCATTCACTTGCAAGTGAATTAGTCGACCTCATTAAATCCGTATTCATGTGAACTTCAATTTAATCCCTTGCTAGAGATTGACAGCGCATGCATTGTACGTGTACTGGTTATTTAAAGAAAAAGAATGTCAACAATGAAAGTGAAAATACGGTAAATCATTTGAATACTGATTCGATCCATATAAAATCATTCTTAAACGGTTAAATCAATGAGAAACATCTATTTTTAATCTATAAAATAAACTCAAACAGACCTAAAAAAATCCAATTGCACGCGTTGGTTTAATCTATTCATATCTTCATTCTTGTTTACATCGCTTATATGGTCATCTGAGGTCAAATCGATAGTTAATTAGATGGAGCCTGGACTAAAATATACACGAAACGAACCTACATATTATCTACCCCATGCTCTGTAAACTGTTTATTTTAGACTTTTGGTAGTTTGGATAAATGTTTTACACTATTATAAATCAAATATGAGAATTTGAGTCAAATTGGTGAATTTGACAGCTAGTGCCCCTTTAAATATCATCTAGTGCCCCTTTAAATATTATCTTTATTCAAAACACGTTTCTTCTTTAAATATACATGGTAAAATGCATGTTATAAATACCTTGTTTAGTGTACACTGAACACACACAAGTTCTACATTGACTACCGAATGCATGTAGACAAAACATGATTTTTAACTACATGTAAACATTGAGGTTTATCAATGGGAACGAAACTGTGTTTAGTTTACGTGTGAATTACACTAACACAACACCAAGTTTATTTATAACTCTTGGTTTAATACCTTACTTTTGAGCAGAAACCCTCTATAAAAAAATCATGAAAGATAAGACCTGGAATATCGTATCAACTAGGCGATATATGCTCCTTTTTCATGCATTGCTCGAATGTTGCTACATTGAAATGGGAATCTCACGAATCAAATTAAAAGTGTTTATCAATTGACCCTCATTGAATAATATAGGTCAAGATATGAAGTATTCTAATCAAATTTAGATGTTTACTGAAAGAACAATATCTATAAAGCGGAATGTAAAATAGTTAATATGTTATTGAAAATTTGTTTAGGTTTCCAAACAACGGTTAATTGGTGTTCCAAAATGTATTGCATCAAACTACAAAATGTAGACACAAGTATGTTATGTTTTACTTTTTATTTTTGAAGCGATTTACGATTTAAGATTTATGTGGACTCTTTATCTAAAATTTGCTGTATTTTCACCTTAAAATTCACTCAAAGTACAGACAAACCAGTTTATCTCGAAAAGCTTTAAGGTAAAGCATGTCCTAAATAAACAAAATCAAACATATTTTCTGTTTCGAGTCAAAGTTCACTCAATTCGTCATTTTGACGTGCATTTTTACTTATTTCTCCGTTAATCTTGAACGGATGCCGTGCCGGCAATAAGATACGATCCAGTTGAACATATTTTGCCGGGGTAGAATCAATGTTTAATACGACGAATATTTATGTTAGATTTACGGTAACAATGAAAATTATCTGTTCTGTTTTTATGTTTTATTCCGCAATTGGTTGTCTTATCATACAGATACAGCCCAACATATATCGCTAGCCTGTATCTGTATATTATACAGACATTGCTTTAAAGTTCTGCCCGATACCGGATTACGTTTATGCATTGCTGTTGAAGAGTGTGTATGATCCTGTGTGATCTCATAATGTCAATTTCAGGATGTTCGGTTAATGTCACGTTCAGCTCAAAATGTTGAAGCAGCGGACAAATCATACACTTTTTTTTTTTAAATCGGACAATGTTTTGCTATTCATTTTTACTGTTGAAATTAGATGTTATATTATAATAATTTTCTGTTTACTTTAGGCGATCATGTATTATTGTTGACTATCCCAGATTCTTTTCTGTGAATCCGTCTTCAGCTAAACGACACGAGATTTAAAAATAACTACGCGGGCCTTAAAGGATTTTAAATCGAAAATGATTGCAATAAATGTGAGTTTTTCTGTCTTTCAAAGCAAAAACAAATATACACAACTTATTCGTTTTATTGCAGGATAAAGACAACAACTGCTTAGTGTCCTTAAATGTCAGCTGTATATGTTTAAAATATTTATGTACAACCATGGTTTTCAAAGGTTAAAACATATGACAATGCGTCTTGTTTTTTTACATGTATATGCCTCGAACTTCTAAGAGCTTAAACTAATACTTAAAACTCTGTTTTATTCCTACCTTTCCTTGGATCGTCCTTACAATTTAGGTTTACCGCTTTCATGTGTCTTTATACTCGTAACATTCTCAAAATGTTACCTTCCGAACTACAAGGTAAACAAAACAAAATATATATGCGTATTAAATTTCTCCCAAAAAGAGGCGTGGTTGTGAAACAGTTGTTTTTAAAAAGTGCTACCCACACTATTGTTATATCCATTTAGATAGATATATAGCAAGAGTATAAACAAGAAACTCGTTCAATCACGATATATTTGTTATCAAACCAAGTTGTTTGTTACATGAAACCTTTGAATGCATGATATATAAGTCAATTGTATGCCTCAAAATATTGATTTAATTTGGACACCATACATTTGTACATCACTTTGAACTATTTTTTGTTTTGTTTTGTCTCAAATTGCTGGTCTGAAACGCCCATATTGAAATGGGAAACAATACAATACCGATTCAAGTAATGCAAAAAAAATATGCCAAACATGAACCGACGACAATTTCAGAATTGCAGGTTAATAACGTGTAACAGGCACTCTACATTCTGTATACATGTGCCTGTCCCAAGTCAGGAGCCTGTATTGTAGTGGTTGTCGTTTCTTGCTTTGTTACATTTTTGTGTTTCGTTCATTTTTTTTTGTACACTAATTATTCCGTTTGTTTTCTCGTTTGAATTGTTTTACAATTTTAAGCTGACTATAAAGTATGGACTTTGCTCAGTATTACGGTTACCCATAGCTGTTAATTTCTGTATCATTCGGTCTCTTTTAGAAAGTTGTCTCATTGGCAATCATACCATATCTTCGTTTTATACATATTGAATGTAGAGGTATTAAACATATTTTAGGCATTCAAAGCTCCTCTTTCATGTGACAGTTGTGTAAAAATGTAACGGCACTTCGTACATAAGAATATTGTTTTTTGTATATCCCACAAGCAAGGTGTTTCTGTCATGGTATATTCAATTCTTAAATGAATATCCATACCTGTTCAAATCTGAATTTTTCGTATAAATCTGACTTATAATTATACATGAAATATGCAAAGTAAAATTGAATTTCCAAATGTCTAACTCTGTTGCTAAGATATATTTGATCCGTTTTAATTCTGGATGAACTTCAATATTACCACAAAGTAAAAATACAGATACATTTGCGGTATCGAGAAACATTTTAGAACAAATAATGTCATACATTTATATCTCCTTTTATTTGAAGGAATACTACCATTCATCTGGAATGAAGGCGGATGTGGGAACGTATTTATTGCTTCGGAAAAAAACCGAATTATTGATAATATAACACAATATATGTTTTTCAAACTAAGAACGGTACAATGTTTGTCTAACACTTCT
Source organism: Mytilus galloprovincialis (assembly GCF_965363235.1). Classification (NCBI taxonomy): domain Eukaryota; kingdom Metazoa; phylum Mollusca; class Bivalvia; order Mytilida; family Mytilidae; genus Mytilus; species Mytilus galloprovincialis. Next base: position 82,738,960 of record NC_134845.1, on the reverse strand, counting down.
TCAAATCCTTGTTTGTCATTTTACTTGTATTTAACAAGGATGAATCCTTAATATCTATTTCATGAAGGAATTTGTGTTCTGTCCTTTTTGTGTATCAACCAAATATGAAGATCTGGATCTTCCTTTACTGTTTTATATACCTAAATTACTTTTAAGTGTCTACATGAATAACGGAATTATATTGGAACCACCTAGTGCTCTAACACACCTCTTTCTTAATCTCCATTATCAATATTATAAGAAGTTCCAATCAGTTTTCAGTGTTCAACCAATTTCAAGCTTAGAACAAAACATTAGTTTTTATTTTGTTTTTAAAAAAAATGCCAAAGTTGACAATAATTATATCAGGGAGGAATAATCATTCTTCGTAAAACATTACTCTGTTCAAAACATAAAGTACTCTTCAAATGTTTCAGTGACGAACGTTAGTTTCTTATGTGACAATATTTTTTTTTTGTTCTAATAACCGACATTCTAATGGGAACCAACTGTTATTCCCTACTTGTCATGTTGTACTTTGTGTTTTATATAACTTACTCGATACAGGTGCTTCTCAAAATGATTGAAAAAGTTAACATTAAGGTATGTCTGTTTCGCATAATCTGACAAATGTGGTAATAATCGTTACCACAATCCCGTCTTTTTATCTTTTCACATAATCTGCTGAATCATTGTTAACGCCGTTTATATACAAACATAAGCAACACGACAGGTGTCCAAAACCAATCCTCTGATTACCCTTTTTGGTGACCTGTGATAGTTTGTTTGCTTAAGATTTAATTTGCTCAATCTTAAGTTTACGATGATGCGTTTTATATATTGCTGTTTGTTTTCTTGTTTACTCAATCATGTTTCGATTTTTTAACATGCCCTTGTCAGTTTGATTATGTGCTATGAGTTGGAATCGATATCCTGTTGGTATCTTGCGCTTCAAACCAAGTTTAATCCACCATTTTCTTAATTGAAAATGCCTGTACCAAGTCAGGAATATGACAGTTGTCTATTCGGTTTTGATACGTTTTGTCATTGGATTTTGCATGTGATTAGGGACCTTCCGATTTGATTTTCCTCTGAGTTCAGTATTTTTGTGATTTTACTTTTTTCCTTCGTAAGAATTGCGTGTTTGGACACTTTTCAGGTGTTCACACAAAGCTAAGATAGTAAATTATGTATAGAGACAAATTAAGACAAAGTTGAATCTGTTGAAATATACTGAATTGATAAAATTGTATCAGAAATGAATGACAGTGTTGAGAAAAAAATAGGGGAAATAATTAAATTCATACAAATTCATATTATAATTAGTTATTCGTGAATCTGTAATACAATATCAAACATCCAAGTTGTGCATTGTGTATTTTGTTTCTCGTTTAAAGTATTGTAAAACATGCTAGAGGTTTATACTGTATTATTTTGATAAAACGTACAACACAATACAGTGAAAGTAGTAAAGATTGTCAGAATGTTTCACTAAAGTTGTCTCCCTTTAATCTGTATATTGGATGGTCTAACCTTTATTTTATACTTTCAGGAAACCAGTACAGAACCCGTGATGTAGATCAGTTCAATTGACATGAATGGTACACATACATATTTTTGTGATTTTACTATTTTGATTAATAAATGTATATTATACAGTGATATTCTAACAGATATTTAATCGTATATTATGAGTAATTGGTCAATATGTGAATGTATATACTATACTTACATTGTAGATCGTATCACGTAACTATATTTGATACGTTCTGTCTTTTGTTATTATAAATGGAATAAAACTATCTGACTTTTTTAATGATTTGAAACCTGTTTCAGCAAATTCCATCGAGAAACACTTATCAAAAGAATCGAATTTTTATTTTCAACAAAAGATCAACAATTTGTACTTTCTTGTGACCTATAAAGTTCACAAAATTTGCAACTATGTTTCGGGGTTGATGTAATCGCCTACAAATTGAAACTTTCAATGTAATTCATGAATTACTGATGTATACATTTTAAGCTCCCTTTTATATAATACTACTTTAAGTATAAATTCTAAGATTGAAATAGTGTTTGCAATCATGGCGCTCTCAGTATATTTTTGATTTATGAGTTTGAATGTCACTTTTGAATCTTTTGCCTTTATATTTTTATCATTTTGGTTGATTTGAAATAGTAGACTTTTTACGGTGTGTGAGATAAAAACTACGTAGTAAACATTGACAACCAGTGGATTTAAATTAAAAAATAAGGCTACCGCCATAGTGTTCACTAAAAATATTCTGAGAAGTTATCATAATGGTCCTTTGATCATGCTTTGACAGTTCTTCCAAGTAAGCGCCACATTTAACTAAAAGTAATAGAATTAAAGTTTAATATATGTTTTGTTATTTAAGTTCATAGCTGCCATTTCAGAAAGCAGCTGTATTGCTTATAAATAAGTTCTGCCAAACTGCAATCAACCTTTCTTCTTTGAAACGAAACCATGTCGGAGCACCTTCTTCTCGTTATGTTCTACATGTTATAGTAATGCCTGTCCAATTTGAATCTGAATTTCAAAGTTCATTACTCTTATAAAATCACTTTTGATGTGGTCTTCAAAATTTAAAAAAAAGCTATTATTTACAGGTTCGAATTACAAAGAAGACCAGTAAAGGAATATTCGTACCTGAATTGATTTAAATTGAGACATCTATTTCTTTTTTTTTTCTTAATGTTACTTTTTTTTTCTTTTTGATAAAAGAGGGACGAAAGATGCCAAAGGGACAGTCAAACTCATAAATCTAAAACAAACTGACAACGCCATGGCCAAAAATGAAAAAGACAAACAAACAACAGGACACACGACACAACATAGAAAACTAAAGAATAAACAACACGAATCCCACCAAAAAACTAGGGGTGATCTCAGTTGCTCCGGAAGGGTAAGCAGATCCTGCTCCGCATGTGGCACCTGTCGTGTTGCTTATGGGATAACAAATCCGGTAAATAGTGTAATTCGGTAGGTCACATTCATGAAAGGGAAGGGGATTGTAGTTACGACGTAAGGAACATATCCGACATCATTTGTGAAACGGTTATTCCATAACGGTCAACCAACTCGTGATGGCGTCCGTAAAATTTACGAAGGGATGATTTCAACTTCACCATTTGGAACTCTTGGTTTAATAGCTTCCTTGTGAGCAGCAACCCTCTATCAAGAAAATCATGATAGGAAATGCAAGCACGGGAATATCGTATCAGTTGGGAGATATATACCCCGTATGCAGGTGCTGCTGGAATGTTGCTACTTAGAAATGGAAAGTTCACAATTGGAAAGCTGAAATCATCTCTTTTGTCGTAAAGTTTTGTTTTCAACCGACCCTCATTGTCAATTTCTAGATGTTAGTCAAGATATGAGGCCGACTTAACTGTATCTGTAGTATCCTTTATCTCTAGCTTGATTGGATAGATGCGTTCCACATAGTCACCAAATTTTGAATTATTTAGTGAAAGAACATTATTTATGTACATGTAGCGAAAAATAGAGTTAAAGAATATCGTTAACTTCTTATCTTTCTTCCTAAGAAGTTCCTACATGAAGTCAGCCTCATAATAACAAAGAAACAAGTCGGCAAGTAGAGGGGCACAGTTTGTTCCCATTGGAATGCCGACAGTCTGTTTAAAAACACGTCCTCCGAACGTAACAAATATGTTGTCAATCAAGAAATCAAGCATCTTGATAATATCAGTTTCAGAGAATTTATTGTTCGAATCCTACTTTACAAAGTAGGATTTATCCCTCCCTAAGACAAGATACTTGTATCTACGTTGGCCATTCTTTTTTTACGGAGCAAAGCAATACCAACTCTTTCAATTTGTCTTTTAGTTTGGAATGTGGAATACTAGTGTAAAGATAAAATATTCCTACCATATTTCAATTAATATGGGCCTGTTGAAAAGACGTCTCACGAATAGATGAGTGCAACAACCATTTATCAGAACATATGTTGAAAGTATTGTACTAGATCCTTCTTGTATGATAATACTATGATAACTTTATTATTACATTAATATCTTATTCGCAGAAAATTATCTAAATAGTATAAAATAATATTCTGAACTTATAACTGAAAATATTGTTTTTCATATTATATAGATGTTTGATAACAAACGATAATTATGAGGCTTTGTATCAATCTCCCAGACTAACAAAGTTATCGTCATTATGCCCCACCTACGATAGTAGAGGGGCATTATGTTTTCTGGTCTGTGCGTCCGTCTGTCCGTCCGTCCGTTCGTTCGTCCGTCCGTCTGTCCCGCTTCAGGTTAAAGTTTTTGGTCAAGGTAGTTTTTGATGAAGTTGAAGTCCAATCGACTTCAAACTTAGTATACATGTTCCCTATGATATGATCTTTTTAATTTTAATGTCAAGAGGGTTTACCCCAATTTCACGGTCCACTGAATATAGAAAATGATAGTGCGAGTGGGGCATTCGTGTACTGGGGACACATTCTTGTTTCTTCCTAAATTGATGAGGAAATGACGATAAAACCGTTTGTATGTGAGATTAGCTTTGTATACGTCTATTTAACACAGCAAAGACATTTCTATATGTAAAGATAATTGATGCTTTAATTTGATAAAAACGTACAAAGTTTTTACTGTTAGTGTCTCATCAGTTAAGGCTGTATATTGATTATTTCATGTGCAAATATTACAAATGTTGTAGATGTTTTATGACAATCAATATGTGACACTTTAATAAATAAAATTATTATTATTCAATCCAGACGACTTCTATCTAAGAAAATTTTTATATTAGAAAAATTATACGAAAAATAAATTTAGTCACGAGGGAAGACTGTTCGTTGCTTGGATTTTTACTCGAACCTTTTTGTGAGTGAATTAGTGAAAAAAATAATAATATATTAAGTGAATTTTAATTAACTTAGTGGATTTCAAGATCCTAAATAGTTTTTATGAAGACGTAAGCAATGATGAAAAATTATCTAAATTGTTTTGAATAAAAGGAGATAAGACAGCAACCCAGAAGACATATTAAGGTAATTAAACAGTTTCCAATTACCTTTGATAATATGAAACCACTTTTTGTAATATTTAAATGCAACCGTGATGGAATTTTGACCACTACTTAATTTGATTTGTCTGTCTTCTCTGTTGGACTATTGATAACGCCTTAATTTGATGTTAAAACAATTTATGATGTAAACAATAATCATAAGTCAGATCGTTCGACATATCAACGTCTTAGGCCGTTATCTACTATATATACGATGGTAGAAATGTACCCAAAAAAAATATATAATGCAAGACTCGATTTAACCTCGTAGCCTCAAACTTTCAGTTTTCATATATATATAATTCCGACCGTATTCAGATCTATTATGCAATAATTGTAACGAAACTTCTTGTATTTCATATATTGCTTCATGTCAATGAATTGGACCTGAGCAGTCGTGGACTGTCTCGATTCATTGGAATGTGATCGATACCTCTGCGTGTTTTATCTTCGTTCCCGCAGGTATCAATACGGAGTACTTCAGTAATTGCATAAAACAAACGCACCTTGTTTTCATGACATTTGCCCTTTTTTTGTGGTAATCATTCATAAATTAAGGAATATGTCTCCCTCATGCATAGGTATGAGCCCGTATGCATGAAGCATCTTAACTTAAGTGTTCCTTCAACTTAGATGTCATTAAGAATTCCCCTAGATGAGTAAATTCTGAAGTCGTAGAACTAAGGTTGAATTGATGTTAGTGTGTACAACAATTTAAAAATACTTAGCCAATTGAAAAGGTCGTTTTTTGCTCTTTGCTCAACGTCTAGTTGCAAATATTTCATGGATGTTCAGGACGAGATCAAATTAACACTAAATCGAGACTATAAATACAAAAGGTAGATCCTGAAGGTCGGGGAACATTTTTGCATTGTAACAGCCCACCTACAGACCTGTCAAACAATTGATGCAAGAATTCTAAACATGAAGAGAGCATGCCACTCTTTCTACTCGAGGCATTTGACTTAACGTCCCCATTTTGAACGAACGTGGCTGCGAACTTATACATTCAGCACAACCAAACGGATGCCCTACCTGGGCAAGGGTTCTGCTGCCTGTCGAAAGAATACCAAACTGACCGTATTTATATTCCCAAGTCACACATAGGGATAGAAGGAAATAACAATATAATAAGTATAGAAAAATTTTCATGAGGAAAGATTCTTAAGAGATCGAAAAGAAGTGGGACAACTTATCCATGTAATGATTAATGATAAAATATCAAAATACTTTGCAATTATCCACTAGCATTTTTTTTTTGTTGCAGACAAAACTCACACGAAGAGTCGCTAAATGAATACTGAACATTATATTGTATCAAATCATCTAGCTTAATAATGCTATATACTAGTAAAATCTTAGTTTAATAAAAAGTTCCAGAAAACGTATTTTTACCTTTGTGTTATGTTAGTAAAATCTTGGTTTAAAAAAAGTTCCAGAAAAACGTATTTATCTGATTTGTCCCATCTCTAAGACACTTAGCATTCGTCTATCATGGATGTTCCTTGATAGAGTGGCATGCTTTTATTCTAGAGACAACCATACATATATTTCGCAACTCTTACAATACATGATCAAGATTTATTTTTTTAAGATCGATTTCGATTTAATCATACATTTTTATCACTTACCATCTGACACCAATGATAAAGGGGGGTAGGATCAAGTTTCCATGAATTCAAATCAAACCAGGGTCACTTTTTAAATTAAAGTCCCCCAATCTTTACTGCAACACACATTTTCCGATTCTTATATTTACTGTAAGGTATTATTATCATCTTAGCATATACCCGAATATTTCAATTGAAAGTTAGTAATGCATGAAGATGAATGAAAACTGCATGCAATCTTGCTAGATTTTAGAAAAAAAATAAGCAGTCATACAAAATTAGTCGAATGTTTTGGATACACCAACATTTATTTCGGTTAAATTTTTCCTTCTTTGCAAAAATTGAAATTTGACATATTTTCGTTAACAGCAAGATATCACTGAATATTTAAGGAAATATGACAAAATAATTGAATGCGGTTCAAATATTACAATAAAATTTAGAATAGAAATGGGGAATTTGTTAGAGAGACAACAACCCGACCATAGAACAAACAACAGCAGAAGGTCACCAATAGATCTTCGATGAAGCGAGAAACTTCCGCATCCGGAGGCGTTCTTCAGCTGGCCCTGTAACAAATATATATACTAGTTCAGTAATAATGGACGTCATACTAAACTCCAAATTATGCACAAGAAACTCAAGTATGTTATATCGACTCGAATTCCATTGAGCAGGTCCTAAAAACTTTCTAATTTTGTACCAGTTAGGGAAACAAATTCATGGACAATTTGCCTTTTAACATAAGAATAAAACTACATATTTGAAAATTAAATTGATTTCCCCAGTCCCCCCAGAAAACATGATTTTGCATTCCGAAAGATCCCCATCGCTTCCTTCATACTGTTTTGTACTAACAATGGATACCAGGCGGTGTATTTTAACAAATACGTTCAATGTTATTTATGTAAGCATGCAGGAACGGGGGAATTAAACGAAAAATAATAGCATGAATTCCGTGCATGTAAAAATTGTGATTATTTTAGGAATACATAATAGCGAAATTGAGACATAAGAGTAGAATGAAATTGTATAAATATTACTGATATAATTATTAATAAATTAAATGGTAGGCAATTTATCCATTTTCTGCAAAAAACGCATGACTGATTTCATCTATTTTGGAAAATTTAAGGTAGCTCTATAGATACCTTATACTGAAGTATAATATTAGGCGTTTTCTATGTTAAAAGGGATTGATGCATACCACTTAAGTTTTGTGGGCGCGACTTAAACCAACTATAAGATTTTACTAAGGAAATACTTAGTTTAAGACTGTTTAGGCATACCACGTAGGTAAAAAGGGCGGAGTTTCCTTAACTTAAGTGTTTACTAAGGAAAATCTTTACTTAAGTAGCTTTATGCATTAGGGCCCAGATTCCTTATTCGATGTGGATAGAGTTTAGGCCTATTTTGATAAGCTTTTCATATCTTGTTCAAGGTTTTTGATTTTCAATTGTTTTTACATCGAGTATAATTGAAGGGACATATATTGTCGAAATGCTCATTTAGTACCGTCAATGTTATTTGTTAATGACCGTTTGGTTATAAAATTATCCAGAATTATTGATCGTACAGTTAGACATATTATCAGACAAGGAAGTTTTGTTTAAAAGAAAAATGCATTTTTTTGGGGATAAAAATTCATCAACAGCTGTAATCAAAACAAGTTTGAGGAAGTATTTGTATTAAACTGACAGCATGAGTTAGTAGTATATGTCCAACAGATATATTAAATCTATAATTTAATAGATTCAATCTAACAGTTTAGGTTTTGTAGAATATAATTTGTTGATAATTACATGTAGAAAACAATGACTAAGAGGGAGCAACTAAGCACTCTGTTCGAAATCTATAAATTCTTTTTTAGTATATGAACGTGGTAAAGATTTTATATTTTGAAGACCTTTTCTATTTACCAAATTATACGCACTGGTAAACACTATTGTTACACCGTATCGTATTCATATTTTCATTAAATGAGAATGACTTCACAATGTATCCATAATAAAAAAAAAGATATATTTGTACTAATTATAAGGTATTTCATTGAAGTAACATGCTAAATGAGGGCAACTTAGCATATTGTAACTTACACTTTGTACTTTTTTTGCTTTATATCTGTTTTGATTTGAGCGTCACTGATGAGTCTTATGTAGACAAAACGCGCGTCTGGCGTATTAAATCATAATCCTGGTACCTTTCATAACTATTCACAAATATGCATTTGAACAGATGTAATTAATATATATAGACAAAAACATAATGTCTTTTCAAAATGAATTAAGTTGCAAAAAAAAAACCCCAAAGAAACAACCCCAAGAAACAAATCGGAAAATTCAATTCTAATCGCAAAAATGTCAAAATAACATGCAGATTAAGCAAACTGCAGAAAACAAAGAGAAACGCAATTCGAAATCAAAACCTCCGTCGTAGCTGCATACCTATGGATAATTCCAACCGTATTTAGATCTATAATTTAATCATTGTAACGAAATTTCTTGTATTTTATGTGTTGTTTCATGTCAGTAAAACGCATCAGAGCAGTCGTGTACTGTCTCAATTTGTTGGACTGTAGTCGATATTTCAGATTGTTGAAGAAATGATTTTATCATCGTAAACATAGATATGTTGCTATTTAAAAAACATTTTCTCTGTAGAAAGTAGTGTTATATTTCTATTTTTGAAGGTTCATAAAGAGTACAAAACCAACGTCTTTTTCGTTTGATTGTCAAGGACGTTTAACACATCTATCATCATCATGCAATTCCCACGTTTGGACCAATCAAAAATAACACTCCCATAATGCAACATAATGTCCTTATTGGTCCATTGATCCGACTCATTTAGATATTTAAGCTACAACCATCGTCGTATCAGGCATTCTCTCTGAATTACTTTCAAATAGTTAATATGGGAAAAACTGCTCTGTTTGTTGTAGTAGTGGCAATAACCATGATAACAATGATTAATCATTGTAAAGGTAGGTGTTTATTTTAAAGGATTTGTTGATAATGATGAAAGATACAAATATATATCGATGTAGGCAGAGGTTGTTACATACATTTGTACATGCAGCTTATTGATTTGTTTAAGAAATCAAATCAAAGTACAACGTACATTCTTTTTCTATGTTAAGTATGGAATTCATTGTGTTAAATGTTTAACATAAGTACACCGCATACTGTCAATTTGTAAGATTTCTATGTTCTATTCATCAACGGCTGTTGAATAATTGGTAGGTAGTCTTTGAAGAATACGACTTTTCGATTCGTGTTGTTAAATTATTGTTATTTCTTTTCTTTCTGAGAAGTAATTTTGTGGGTTGTTTCTGAAAGACAATAAATAAGTAAATTTAGCTAAAATCGAAATTACGTCGGAAGGAAAGTGTTGTTTAGTATTGTTTTTCAAATACCAATCAAATTATTGAGTTTAATTATTTGATTTCATCCTATTTTTACGAAACACTAACACATTACTGTATCAAAATGTTCTTCAACACAAATGTTTAGCACAAAGTACGTTTAGAATTTTATATATGTGAAATAATTGACAGTTTTATCAAGAATCTGACTTCGGAGTTCAATTGCCATTTTTTTCCCTCTTAAGTGATTTTTTAGATTGTTTCCTTTTTCATCGTTTTATTTTTGATCATTTTCTTAATTATCTAGTTAGAGCAGTGATCCATTCAATAAAAGTATGATATGTTACAGATTATAGTATTACAGTGTTTGATTTACTTATCATCTCTAAAATAATTTGATATGAAATTACAGGCGAACCAAACTTTGCATGTACTGGACGGGGTGGATATTGTTCAGATTCTAATGCATGTCCATCATTAGGAGGTAATGTGGAAAAACTATCTGTGAGGTGCAAGTGTGGGAAGGCATGTTGCAAATGTACTGGTAAGTAACGAATTTATTTGAGCAATATCGATTGACTTTGTAATTAAAAAGCAGGAATACAAATGAGGGTCAATAAGCTGAACATATACACAAAACAGATTTTTTCGGATTACATTCCGTGTCTTTTGAACTTTGAACATTTATTAAAAATAAATAGAAACTGAAACATAGAATTCTCATGTAACAGTGAAACTTAAAGTTTTGCTTTACGTTTTTGTGATGTCAATTTGAAACTTTGTACAAATGTTCCATATTGAGTTTACTTTTTAATAGTAATAAAGATTTAAGATATCGACAAAATTTCACAGTCACCGAACAATGTATCTTTGAAATATGAAATACGATGAAATCCTTTTTATTAATCACAAAGCAGTATAAGCTGTGAGAAATCTTATAATCGTTGATAATTTTATTTCTAGACACATGTCCTGATGGTTCTACATGTATGAGTGAAGGTGAAACCTGCGATGGAACCAAAGATACAAACAGTTGTTGTGGTAACAAGTTTTGTTGTACACCAACTCCAATAACGACACCGGTCCCATGTAAGTAATCATAATCATCCTTGTATCTTATGAATGAAAAAGTTTTAAAATACTGGATGATAAGGATAGCTGAAAACCTGGAATCAGTAAATTGAGAAAATGACCTATAGTTATCAAAGGTACAAGGATTATAATTTAATATGCCAGACGCGCGATTCGTCTATATAAGACTCAGATCAAAATAGTTGTAAATTCAAACAAGTACAAAGTTGAAGAGCATGGAGGACCCAAAATTCCAAAACTTTATCCGTCTTTATTTTAGATCTACAAATCATTTTGAGTAAGGAAAATAAATATGGATTTGGTTATATTTTTAGGTTATATCTGGAAACTACATGTATCTCTTTAACCTTATCAGTTCTTATACATCCTAACATCAAATATTTGGCTTTAAGCATTCCTGATGAAGGTGAATTCAGAAAAGCGTTTCGGATGCATGAAGTTTATAACAAATTGTTTTTATTATGCTTTTACAGGTGAAATAGATTGTATCTATGGTTGTAAGGACGAGTGTCATCCAGATTTAATGAGGGAAGGAGAATGCTGTGGATTGACATGTTGGTAAGTTTAAATTAACAAACCGAATGATATGATTTTCTTGTACAGATGACCTGATTCACGAATTAAGTTCATAATGTATAATTCTTTTTAGAATAAGTCAAAATGATACTAAAAAATAAATTTCTGTAGATATTTACTACGACCAACATGTAAGATATTGAATATGGAGGTCTGAGCAGAATATTTGAAAATTGCAAGTTCTTAAATTTTAATCACATTGTAAGAGTTTCGCCATTCACACTTGTTGATATCCACTGAATTAGACCCTGGTTTTTTTTCTCTATAGACTACGCGATTTCCCAATTTGATATTTATTTTGTGGTTTATCTCGGATTGAAATAATGTGTGCAAAACAAAACAAAATTTATATCAAACAGCAATAACAACTGGATGATGTGCATTTCCATAATAGTATATAAAAATAATTCTTGACTTTCTATTTAAAATATCGATATTAAATTACAAATATGTGATATGTATTTTTGAATGAGACAACTTTCCACTTAAGACCAAATGTCATAGAACTTAACAATTAGGAACTTAATAGCCTCTAGCAATGATAAAAATCACACTATTTTTTTAAATGTAAAAGGTCGCGAAATGACAACCACTTAAATACAGACCCCTTACTTGAAAAACTGGCACGAACATACTTAGTTTGTTTAATCATGTTTGCAGGCACCTTCCCCATAACAACACATACCATAGGTCAGAAGTGTAACATTTGAAAAAAATGTAAAACTCTGTTAAAGCTGGTTTTGTTTTTAGTTTTAAAAATGAATTAATTTACTATGATTTTTGTATTTTTGTTTTCACTTAGACTAATTGTTTTCGGTTGCATTTGCTTTTCATATTTCTTATATATTTTAACGTTACAATTCTATCTTTTCAGTAGGGGCGGTGGACGCTAACCTTAATCTTGAAGCCAACAGAAGACAAAACATTTACCGAAATAATAAATAAATGTTTGAGATTGATTATAAGGAGTATGACACATGTTTATCGTATAACTTAAGGAGGTAAACCTAGGTTAAGGGAAATAACTCTGAAAATCATCAGTACGTTTGTGTCAGCCATTTTCATAAATATGTTCTAAGCTTCTTGGATACATAGATTATTTCCAATCTGTTTCAGGTAAATGCTTAAAATTCATTGACGAAACTCGACTTTTACAAACGCATAACTGATTTAAAGAGTTATCTCCCTGAACCAAGGTCTACCCCCTTAAGTCATTAAACAATTTCGGAAACCAGACGGATATGCAAATCTAAAATGAACAAAAACATAACAGTTGGTCGCTCAATTGTCTGAAAGGCCGTTTATTGTTCGATTGTTGCTATGTCCTTCTTTGTGTATTTTTATTTCAGAAGAAATGTATTATTTTATCCGAATTATAGCAGTGGTCAAGTGGTCATAGTATAAAAAGAAGATGAGGTATGCTTGCCAATGAGACAATTTCTAAAAAAGACCAAAAATGACACAAAAATTAACAACTATAGGTTACCGTACGGTGTTCAAAAGTGAGCAAAGCCCATACGGCATAATCAGCTATAAAAAGACACCGACATGACATGCAAAACAATTTAAACGGAAAAAACTAACGACTAAAGTTATGTAAAAAAAAAACAAATAACTAAAAACAAATATGTAACCCATAAACAAACGGTACATGTATACAGAATGTGGAGGGGTTAAACATCTTAGCGGGATCCAAACCCTCCCCTACCTGCGACAGTGTTGTTACAAAACAATATAGAACGAACAATAAAAATCAGTTGCAAAAAGCCTTAACTCATCAGATGGATAAAATGCAAATACTACAAATACAAGTGGACGTTGCCGGGTACTTGTACATTCCAAAAATAAAAAGACACTAAGTACAGATCTGAGAATACTCGCAGTTACTTACGACTTGTTCAAAGCCACTAACAACTAATAAAAAAAATCATGCATCTTAGACTAAATAGTAGTTAATTTACAACGATCACAAGCTTGTCAACACTGAGTTTATGCTACATGTTACACGGTTCGTTTGGTTTCAATCTTAACAGACTAGAGGTGAAATTGTTCGTGTAAAAATTTATTAGTATTCACCAAGCTGTCCACTTCCTCTACAAATACAAAACAACTGAGCCACTACAATGAAGACACGAGTGCGGAAAGTGACATTAAACACCTACAAACAATAAACAATTGCTAGCGGTTGTGTATAAGTGAGAAAACTGGAACCGTTAAAATACCTTTTGAGATAGTCCAAGGTATGTGTCTACGACCCTTTTTGATGAAAGGTTCAAGTTATATATACCAAATCTGGTATATAATAGATACAACCAATTACTCAACGTCTTGTGAATAATGTATAATGTTATAGTACGGCAGCGTTGTGAAAAATTGTGCACATCCTGCTACAAGCATGAAATTTGGCATAGACCTTTCTGAGCTATTACTCTTTTATTTCAGATAGGGAGGCATTGAAAAAAATGTCTCACTTCCGGTAAAATGCAAAATGGCGTACATCATACTTAAATCGGCCCAATATCGTAGGCTAGTATGTGCAAAGGTATCATTATCATGCTGCTGTAATAACATTTGGTAGAAACCTTTGTTATGTACTACTTTTGGATAAATTATATAGATTAGATGTCTTTAAAACCCTACTGCCGGTAAAATCCAACATGGCGGACGTTGTACTAAAATAAACTTATTTTTTAAGGAGGGTAATTGATATGTGTTTTGACGTATTGCTACTATCGTTAAATTGTGCAGAAATCTGTCTTTGATGCTTCTTATGGATACAATGAATAAGACATATGTCTTTAAAACCCTTACTTCCGGTAATATTCAAAATGGCGGACATAGAAATATCATTATTTTATTTTGCTATTCAACATTTTTTCAAAATGAAATAAAATGTTTGGTTTTTTTTTGTGCTGGTCATTTAGCTTTTTACTTTACGTTATCCTCTAAACCACTTATTCTATTCTATAGTTAATGTTTAAATACAAAGGTAACACTTCCGATAAATAAAACCAATATGGCGTAAATTTCAAAGATGAGTCCCCAGTCTATATCTTCGATGTAGAGTTTTGAATAGATTGATTAACCTAAAATAAAAATCACTTAAGTACTAAAACATCTTTAAAATTACTGATTTATGGCCGGAAATACATATGTATTCACAATTGTAAAGCTGATTTTCCTCTATACAAAGACCGTGGTATTGTTTCTTACATCAATAATGTACAAGCTCCTGATAAGGTGAAGATGCCTCACAAAGAGTTGTCCGAAAAGGTTCCAATGGATCATATTTTCCCTACGCCATTAATAAGCGTCTGGACTAGTAAGCATAGGAACCAATTCCAAGCTTGTTACTCATCCACAACCGCCATGGTATATTGCACGTTTTACATGCTGCAAAACACTACACCGAGTCGTTCAAATAGCATCAATAAGCCTTTCCTCTTCCAAAAACATGTTTTCTTGCTTCGTAAACCCCATCTGATAAGTTTGTTCGATCTTCTTACAAAACCACGTATCGTTTTATCAATGACATTATCAAATCCATATGTTAGCTGATAAATCATCATTCTAAATCATAAAGTCACGTCTTCAAACGACATCCATGTCAGCAACGAAGTTAAATTCCCTTTCAAGTAAACGTGCATTTGAAAGGTCATGGATAGACAAATATCTAAAGCTTTTCCCACTTCCAAATGCAAGCCAAAGTTCGTCTGCCACTATGTCACGGAATAACGAAACAGCAATGACAGCAACATCGGTATTGACTGTTCGAGTCATGACTAAGTCTGTGTATCACTACATCAGACTCATGTATCTTAATTCTAGTATAAGGCCGTGTTCACATTGACCTAAACTCGGTGTTGTGTTGGTGTAACTCACACATAAACTAAACATAATTACGTTCCCATTGATAAAACTCAATGTTTACATGTAGTTTAAATCTTGTTTTGTCTACACGAAGTCGGTAGTCGGTGTAGGGCTTGTGTAGGTTAAGTGCACACAAAACTATGCATTCAGAACTTTAATTTTCCCATAAATATTTAAAGAAGAAAGGATTTTGATATAAAATTGATACTTTTAACACTTATTAATAAAGTTCTTTACAGAAATATTTGTCTAAACTTGATACATTCATTTGTTATAAAAACACTTTACGTAGCCTTATTAACCCCTTATCAAGACTCATCCATCATCATTGCCGAACACATAATTCATTTGAAAAGGTTTTCCCGAATCGACTGGACGTACACATGGACAGAAATATTTAACGATTTTCTCATAAATGCATTACTGAAAAAGGGCTAGGTTAATTGTTTGTTTGTGTAGTATATAGGATCCGTTAAAATACAAGATATATTAGATATAAAAAAAAACATTACCCCCTCCCTTTGCCAAATACTCCTTGGAGAAAAAATACCATTTGAAACAACCAGGTCTTGAAACAAACAGAAAAGATAGAAATGAAGTGATCCTTAACATCGCAATTCTTTTTCTTCGTCTGTAAGCACGCTGATGCAGCCTACGTTTTTAATGCGTAATCGAGACATCTTTAAACTACTGCAAATCATCCGAAACGACTTTCTTAAAGGAGCAACCACTTTACTTCAAAAAATAAGGGAGGGGAGGGATTCTGAGTCAGAGTTTTTTTCTCGCGAGAAAGTTTATATTTAGTTTTTTTTTCGATGGTAACAATTCAATATTTAACACTATAATGTATTGGGAAATCTTGGATTCAGAATATTTGTTTATTCTAATCATCTGTATGACCCGATTTTTTTTAAATCAAATTGTGGAAAAATCCATCCCCCCTTTTTTAAGTCAAATGGTCGTTCCCTAACTGCTAGAAAAGTTGTCCGAAAATTTGAATCGATTCTACGTAATGAACATTTAAATGACATACATGTATAGTTTACAAGTGAGAACAAATTTTATGTACAGGTAACTAAACAAGGTGTATAGATGTGAACAAATTCAATGTGAAACTAGTGTACATTCATTAAACCAAATGTAAACATGTTAGTGTACACGGCGTTTGGTGTGAACACGGTCTAAGCCTCCTCATGTTAACATGGGGCTAAGCTTGAAACACCATCATGTGGTGGATAACACAGAACCTCCTGAGCATTTGTTGCTACAACTACCTTTTCCTCAAACCTTTTGAAAAAGTTCCTGTGAATAAAAACTGAAAAGTTCTTTCTTAATGTAGTCATCTCTCAGAAAACTTTGACAATTTTGAGAAATTTGTTTTGAACCTGGATTCGTCTATGTATTCCCTTTCCCTTAAATGTAAATTATGTAGCTCTTGCTTCTTGTAGCACCCTTCAAACTACCGGTATTGTCTACGTACGAATCCGAGACTACATCAACTGTTGTTACAGTTCCTGGATTCGTCAATGTATTACCTTTCCCCTCAATGTAGCTCTTGTTTCTTGTAGCAGCCTTCAAACTACCGATATTGTCTATGTACGCATCCGAGGCTACATCCACTGTTGTAACAGTTTCAAGGTATTTAATAACGAGTTTGCTAATAGGGTATCCCTTACCTTGAAAAAAAGACCGTAAAACTGTTACAAGAGTGAATGAAGTCTTGGATGCATATAGTAGTTTAACAACACATGTTCAGGGTATTCTATTTTAACCACCACGTGATGCATTTCAAGTTAAGCACCATATTCACATTAAAAGGCTGACACTGGAATCATGGTGCATGTGTCTGATGCAGTGAAACACGAACTTAAACGAGTTAATTATTATTCGAACAGTCGTTACTGATGATGCTGTCATTACTGTTTCGCTATTCCGTGACATAGGGGTAGACGAACTATGGGTTGTGTTTAGGAGGGGAAAAAGCTTTGGATAAATATCTATCAATGACCTTTTAAATGCACTAGCGATGAGTGATCACACACAAATATTGTGATCCATGTATTTACCGGTTGTGATACGGTTCTCTGTTGAAAAGCTTGAAAAGGGAAAAAAACCTGCTTGGGAGACATTGATGGCTTTTAAAGATGTGACTTATACATAGAGAATGATAATTGATGCGCCTAAATCACCGGTGCTTACTGTAAGATTGCACACACTTATCAGATGGGGTTCGCATGGTTAACAAAGCAAGAAATACTATTTAAGCAAAAGGGAAGGCTAACTGAGGCTATTCCCTCAATTAAGTCTAGTCTTTTCCAGCATGCAAAACGTACAATACACTAAAACACGTGTTTAGGGGACAAGCTTTAAATTAGCTCTTATGCTACCCAGCCCAGGCGCTAATGAATGACGAAGTGACAAAGAGGATCACTTTAAAAAAAACTTTTCCTGAGGCCTCATCACTTGGCAGAAGCTTACACATTGTGGATGTAAGAAAGGTTGCCGCGGTTGTTGTTAATGTGGAAAATCAAGTCTCCCGTGCCCTGCGTCGTGTGCATGTGGTGGTGACTGGTATGTAACTTTTGTTGTTGGCCTAATAGTGGTAATTTTTTAATTGATTTAGTACTTAAGTGATTTTATTTTGTTTTAATCAATCTATCCAAAACTCTACATCAAAATATGGATCGAGGACTCATCTTTGACATTTACGCCATATTGGTTTTTTTTTACCGGAAGTGTTAACTTTGTATTTAAATATGAACTACAGAATATGATTAGTGGTCTAGAGGATAACTTAAAGCCAAAAATTTAATGACCACCACAAAAAAAAAAACCACTTTCTTCACATTTTAAAAAGAAGTTGAATATCAAAATTTAAAAAAATGACATTTCTATGTCCGCCATTTTCAATATTACCGGAAGTAAGGGTTTTTAAGACATATGTCTTATACATTGTATCCCTTAAAAACATAAAAGAAAGGTTCCTGCACAATTTAATGATAGTAGCAATACGTTAAAACACATTTCAATCACCCTCCCTAAAAATAAGCTTATTTTGGTACAATATCCGCCATGTTGGATTATACCGGAAGTAGGGTTTTTATAGACATCTAATCTATTTAATTTATCCAAGAGTAGTACATAACAAAGGTTTCTACCAAATGTTATTACAGCAGCATGATAATGATATCTTTTTACATACTAACCTACGATATTGGGCCGATTTAAGTATGATGTACGCCATTTTGGATTTTACTGGAAGTGAGCCATTTTTTTTCAAATGCCTCCCTATCTGAAATAAAAGAGCAATAGTTGAGGAAGGTCTATGCCGAATTTCATGCTCGTAGCAGTATGTGCACAATTTGTCTGAAATATGCTTGTAGCCGCTGTACTATTATATCCTTAAGTCATGTCTTGTAGTTGATTGACTGATTGTTTGTTGGTTGCTAAACGTCTAGTAGTAAATATCTTTCATACCTGTCAACTGACCTGTATTTTGCGGGTGTGACCCGAGATTTTCACAATTCTGAGGGATTCTCCGTGACACCCACCGGGTCATTAATAACCCGGGAATTTCACCTGGATTTCTTAGCCTTGAGATTGATTTCATCAGTGATTTTCCTTTAGAATACCGTCAAAATCGTTATTTGTCATGAACAGGAAGTTCAGCTAGCTGTATAAACTGTCAAATATTAAGTTACCCATTAAGTGCATGGCTTCACTTGACAGCTTTGGTGTCAACCACACTGTTAATTAACACGAATTACCTAAGCTTGAGGTCATATTTCACTGTTGTCTTACAGTTACTTCCACTTTTTATCACTATTTAAAATTGTTCCTTATATTTACGTTTTTTTTTGGTAAACAAGATTAAATCCAAAAGAAATAGAATGCATATTCATATTAAAATATTACTTTCTATTATTTTTATACCGTAATACAATTATAGAATATATAGTTGGAAATTATTTTTTTCATCTATACTTCCTTTAACTGTTTAACTTTATTTTACTATACTCTAAATTCAATGACTCAGGGTAAAATGAAATGTGAAAGTGTTGCATAGCCAGTCTATAGCTCTATAAACCTCCATTAACTTAGCAATGATGATTGAGGGTGAAGATGACATCATATTATACATGTTATATGTAAAGAAATGAAAAGTAGTACATTGAATGAAAAGTAATTAATATCAATAAGAAAAGGTATTAAGACAGTGTTAGACAAATTTATCAAAAGCTTTTTAAAGTGCAATGAAACAATACTTAATAAAAGATTTAATTTCTTAACAAGTGAACATGTTTTGGAAACTTTGATTTTAATTATAAGAAAAATGTCCCTTAAATACTGAAACACCGCTCGAAAACGTTTGCACGCGTTATGAACTGAGATTTCACTCTTGAATGCAGATCATGACCTGGATTTTCATTGTTACAGGTTGACAGGTATGATCTTGCAGTTGAAGAATAGTACAAGTTATACATTTACGTCTATTCTTATTAATCAGGATCAGATAAAAAATTGTAGCCTTATAACGTCGTGTGTGTTCTAGATACTACAAAAAACTCATCATAGATACTATGATTGAAATTTTGTCTTTGCACCAGACGCCTTTTTCGTCTATAAAACACTAATCAGTGACGCTCAAATCAAAAAGTGTAAAAGGCCAAATAAAGTACAAAGTGGAAGAGCATTGAGGTTCAAAAATTCATGTTTGCCACAGACAGCTAACTTAAGGTAATCTATTCTAATAACTTATCAAATGAACACTATAATAAGATCGTCGAAAACGGATATTGTTATTGATGATTTACAGCACTATCACAGGTAGGGTGCAGCCTTTGATAGCAAACCACTGTTGACTCTACACAGTATTCACGAGGCCTGTAATTGAGAGGTTGTCGTATATTGCTATGTATCATATTTGGGTTTTTTTTTCGTTTAATGTGTTGTACACAATCAAGATTTTTTAATTTCTTTGTCTGTCTCTAACTGTTTCAAAGTTGATCATGGCGGGTCTTTGTTATGTCCTTTTGGTCTCCGATTGACACTTTGGCACTCATATATCTGCTTTTAATTAACATAATTCCTAAGAGATTTAACAACAATTTAGCTTTTCACTGCCCATGGAATTCTAATAAAAAAGGTCCTAGGATTACATATTTTTGTTTGTCATAGATAAGACCATGCATGTGTATTGGATTCCATTTGACTTACATTCAGTGAATATAAAGAAAAATGAATATAGTATGACACAACTCTCAACAAGCGACCACATGAAAATATATAGGTCAGAGTACGGATTTCAACAATATTCAAAGCATGTACCCACACAGTTAGTTATAAAAGCCCTTGTATGACAAATCAAAAACAATAAGAAAAAGAAAACTAACGGCTAATAAATAATGAACGAGAAACAATTATGCAACACAGCAACACACGACAACCATTGACTTAGTGGACCTTTACCTGGGACACACACATACAGAATGTGGCGAAGTTTAACTCGTTTCAAGGTGCCAATCCTCCTTTAAAACTACCAAAAAATGAAACTGATTTATAACAGTTTATTCCTTTACCAAAAAATATGTGCGAACTAGCTTTTGATCTGTAATTAAAGTTGGTGTTTTTCCTGATGATTGCTCAATGTTTGTTATATAAAATAATAAAATCTGATATGATAGGAACGTATATTCTGTTCGTTATATGATTTTATAAAATCAGTAATTAATCTTTATAAAAATGTCAAAGGGATATGCTCTTCATTAGAGCATTTTGACTTAAAGTTAACCGTTAAACAACTGGTATTTCTGACTTTGTTTGAAGAACATAAGTATTTCAAGGGTCGCATATTTATATTTCAGCTATTGCATATGATAATGTCAAGTAAACATGTATTACTACTACAAGTGTCCGCTTACATATTGTTTATTTCATCTGTTATTAACGGACATGTAATGTTTTGTCTTTATATGTTTCCGTATAGTAAATTAAAACCAGGTTTAACCCACCATTTTTTTTATGAAAATACCCTGTACCAAACCAAGTCAGGAAAATGGCAGTTGTTATCTTATAGTTCGTTTCTGTGTGTGTGTTGCATTGTTTTTTTTTGTTTTTTTTATTGAACTTCAGTATTTCTGTTGTTTCATTGTTTTCCTCTTATACTTGATCATGTAGATGTGTTTACCTCAGTTTTAGTTTGTAACCCGGAGTTGTTTTCTGTCAATCGATTTATGACGTTCGAACAGCGGTATACTACTGTTTCATTTATTTACGATATCCTATCGAAATGAAGTACAACACTCGTTTTACGGTTCCTTAACACGCTATATGTGATGGCAAGTAAAAATTTATAAAATGAACAATTCAAAATATAAAATCTGTTTTAAGTGTTTTTTTTTTATAATACAACGAGCACTAAAGTGTACCAGGTGTATCGAAGGAATAAAAAAAAATAGCATCGATAGGAATACCACAAAACAAAATGAGTTATACAGCTTTATCATTTGAAATCGAATTTTGATAACTAGCAAGTAAAACCACAGGCGGCAAATTCCAAAATGAGAACCAAAAGTCACCATTCATCAGTCAACGAGACTCCAAACCTTACATATAAACTGAAGATAGATGAACACGAACCCAACAAAAACTTACAATTAAGAACAACAAAAGGAAACAAATCCGATAGTTTTACAATCATTCCACACATTGATTAAACACTATCAAAGTATTGCATTCTAGTGAGTTATTTTCCATAAAATGTGTTTAAATTTACCGCGGTATATCAATGAAATCCCATGTAAAATCTTATCATACACCATAGATAATTTAAATGTTGTTAAAATTGTACGGATACCTGTAGACTTTATTGATTAACAGTCATTGTGTAATGTTATCACTGTGTAAACATTACACTCAAAATGGCACAGGCAGCGTTTAAACCATGCGAAATATGTGATGGCAAGCTAGCTCATCACTACTGCCAACAGTGTGACCAGTTATTTTGTGAAAGTTGTAAAACGTCACATTTGCGAACAAAAATTAGTAAAAATCATACATTTTCTATTGGACGTGTTAGCCATCAGGAAGAAAAAACATTTTGTGCTGATCATGAGGAACCTTTTATATTTCACTGCGTAGATTGTGATACAGTTGTGTGTAAAATGTGTGCTGTTAAAAGACACAATAGACATAACATGTCCGAGATAAATGAATCAGTTCTGAAACTGAAAGAACAACTCACAAAATATGCTGAATTAAAAGTTAAAGGACTTCGAAAAGACATTGCGATGCTTGATCAGAAAACTATGGAATATCAGTCAGAAGTTAAATCTGCTTTACAGGCCATTATTGAGGATTCCGAACGAATGAAAGATTTGATCGATAGAAAAGCAGGAGAACTTATTAAATCTTTAAAGGAAGATGAGGAAATGAATCTAAAGATATTGTCAACAGCGAACAGTAAATTTAGTTACAACCTCCACAAGGTCAAAAACGTCCAGACAGCAATTGAAGATTCTGCTAATATGTCCGATGTGGCACTTTTTCCAAAATTACAACAACTTCAAGCTGAACTTCATAAAATGGAGACGACAAGGACTCCAGGTATACCGATAGCTAGATACACCAGAAATAAAATATCTCAAAAAGAGATCAATACATTATTTGGAGATTTATCATTCAGGTAAATATAACTAAGAATAGAATCTAAATAATATGGGCAGTCGTATAGAATATATAAACAGTATATACTACACTTGCACTGGTATTACACATTACACAAGCTAAAAGTCAAAATACAGTTTTAAACCAAAATAATAATTTAAAAAACTGAATCAATTCCTACTTGAGCTTTGATCCCTGTAAACCTATTTTCACTTTAAATTTTACATTTATGATAGATAATTAATAAAAAAAAAACATTGTAAAATGGTACGCATATCTTTACTCCTCGTTCAACATGTTCAATTCAAAATGTGTCTCTAGGTCATAAATTACAAAACAAAGATATTTTCAGCACTGAGATAAAATTATATAGCCAGTATTAAAATGAAAAAAATATATATTGTCACCCATCAATGCCATAATGGCAAGGCTTTATTTAGCTCAAGCTTGAGTTCAGTCAATGACGAAATAATTAAGAGAAAATATGTATTAAAACAAGTAGACCGCTATCTCGCATACCAAATCATTTTGAAATACATATAATATACAAAGTTGTTTGATGCATGTTTCTGTTTGTTGTTGTATAATCTTTAGTACTGATTTAGAACAGCAACAATCTCATATACGAAATTTATGAAATCTTATTTGAGTTTGCGTAAAAGAACGTAACAAGTTCAATATTTGCACTTTTTGGTTGCAAATCCGTTCTAAATGATAAAAAAATGTATAATCAATACATGGGAAAAAAGTCGTGACTAAAAGAAGGTAACATGTTTCAGTGTATATAAAGTGCGAATCCAGCTAGTTCATTTTTACTGTTATATGCGGGTATGTCTATTGTAGAATAAAGGATCATGGGAAAACTGTATTTGTTTACGTTTTGAAAATATCAAGTTAAAGGATTTTAAGTTAAGTTTTAACATATTTTCATTGTGATATGTCTTTATAATATACAAACATAGCATTAAACTTCAAATAAGTGTTATAAAAGCATCATAATATAGCATATCGATTATTGAAAGCGATCCATTTTAACTATAGATGTGATGAATTATCACTGTTAGTGCAGTCATTATTAATGTAGAATTTTCAAAGATGCGAGGAATTTTTATTGTAGAATTATGTGATAAATGCACTTGCAACAAATGAAAAAAACTTAGTTGATGACTTTAGGATTTATGATACATGTATTTTCCAATTGAAATACAAACTCCTCATTCATTCTTCATCAAATATATAGCTTTTCAAACTTGTAACAAAAGCGATTCTCAAAATGTCATATTGTATTCTTCAGATTACGTTTCTCCTTGATTTTAACTTATATAGTGAATCACTGGAGCGTGACAGCAGCGGGCCCTCTTAAGCAGTCAGTGGGCCCCTACTTATGAAAAATTCTAGATCCGCGAATGGATACTACCACAGAGGTAAAACCATGCACATTTGGGTTATTGTACACGAAATGCATGCTACAATTCATTTTTGTTGATTTTAGACCCTTTGAAACTCTATGTGGGCTATTTCAGCAACTAGGCAAAAAATCCCCAAACTTGATACATGGTCAGATTCAGCATGTCAACGAATTCCAAATATCTATATTAAAGGACTTTTGTCTATAAATTTGGACCCCACAAAATTGAAAAAGGGACCAAAAATATGAAAAAATGCATGCATCGGATACTTTTGTTATTGAAGGCATGACTGTAACAATAGGATGAATATACAAAAATATCTTTTTCTGGGGTCTCATTGGGGGGTTCTGATCCCGGATCCCGCTTACTGTTTTGGCAGATTCCCGTATTCCGCTTATTGTTTTGTCAGATTCTCGTATCCCGCTTATACTATGCAGTTCTAATTTTTTGTAATTATCCGTGTCCCGGTAGACTTCATTTCCCGTTTTTCTCTACACAATCATTTGACTTTCACCTGTCACGCTTGCAAAAAATCGACAATCCGGCGTGACGCTTATACCCAAATGCGACCCACTATTTTACTCTATTTTGACTCATATAAAGCCCTTTATAAATATATTAAAAAAGTAGCGTAGATTTTTTCATCCCTTTTTATCCCGTCTCGTTTCGTTTTTGAGCCATATAGATGTCGTATGTGACAATGAGACAACTCTCCATCCGAGTCACAATTTATAAAAGTAGACCATTATACGTCAAGATACGGTCTTCAACATGGAGTCTTGGCTCACACCGAACAGCAAGTTATAAAGGGCTCCAGTGTAAAACCTTTTAAACGGGAAAACAAAGGTGCAATCTATATCAAGATGTACGTAATTAGTGGTGAAATGTCATGGAAATGGATAAAAAAAAATAAGGATAAAGATCTCTATACGCTTTATAAGAAACTAAATGGAATACATTTGAAATAAATGTTATTTCTATTGAATTTAGTAGAGTGTTTTAAAACCAAACTTTTATCCGTAAGTTGAATTTTATCAAATCTTTCTCTTACTTTATCTATTATTTGAGCAAGTCGGCTAAATTAAGGCTTTACAGCTAATTTCCTAATGCATGTAAAGCAAAACTTTGGTTGGCTTGCTTGCTTTGTTTGTATAATTGTTTATACAAACTTTGTAAATAAGATTGACATTTTTAAACAATATGAATAGGCATAGTTTAACCTGTATTTTTAATATTTGAATTAAATTTGGTGTTATCATAATGATTATCCAATAAAAAAAGCAAGCAAATCAACTAAAGTCTTGCTCTACATGTGTAAAGAAATGAGCTGTAATAGTTAAAAAAAATAATAATTATACAGTGAAAATGCACCGCATATACAATACTAACGATTCGCTCCACAGTTAAAATGAAAGAATAGTATCATTATTCGACAGTAAACATGACTAGCATTACGAAATCATCATAGTGGAATTTAGTTAAATATGAAGAAACTGAATGAAAAAACATATTCTACGTTATACAACTTTAATAATTGTATTAAAATGATTTTTTTTTACTGCAACAACATCTCACCTGTTAGTTATGAAGCACCTGCACGATCTGTTCGTGAAATGTCCTAAAAATTCACCTATTTTGGTATATATTTCACAGTTGGATGGCTTTAGGCGCGATAAATCCCGCTCGCATCTCTTACTTTGTTTTATTAGTATTATGTATTTCTGAACATATACATTTTAACTATTTTTCTTCATTTTCTTCAAAAATTAAAAAAAGTTCGTCTGTTTATTTATCATTCTACATTAGACATTTATGGCATATACAGTAAAAATTATATTTTAGGATCTGCACTTTACATACACTGATGTTATATGAGAGTAAAAATCTAGATTAGTCTTAGATGCATGTTTTTTTTATCTGGTGTTATTGTCTTTGAACTGTAAATAGCTGCGAGTACTATCAGGTCTGTTCTTAGTGTCTCTTTGTTGTTGGAATGTACAAGTACCTGGTCACGTAAACCCGGCGTTTATTTGTGTATATTTATATATACATATATATATAGAAGTACGACAACTCTACAACACATGTATCCATCTATCATGTATCATATATATATATACAACTCGTCTAAACATCAACCCAACAATGTTAGATCTGTAAATTTGCTTTCAAAATTTTTTTGTTCTTCCCTCACCGGGTTTCGAAACCCATGCTCTTCCCTCGCTGGGATCGAACCCATAATACTGAGATATCGTGATACCTAATCGCCTGCACTGTAGCCGTCACGATAAACCACAGGAAAACCTGGGCTTCACAAAAATAGACTTTCAGTGGCCGTATGTTACCTTTCCTCGTCAGTTTTAATCTAGCGTAATACTACAGTACATGATATATAAGGCATGGAGATGTTATTGTTACAGATCAACTCAATTATCTATAGTAAAGGATCCTACAAATTAATGCAAGATACAGTCACAGAAAATAATTATATTTATAAGTACGTCTGAGTCAGTGACAACTCTACAACAGATTGATCCATCGGATCACCAGCAATGATGGTGATACATGGCTTTGTACATTATGTATATACAAGTCGTCTAAACATCAACCCAACAATGTTAGATCTGTAAATTTGCTTTTGCCATTTTTTGTTCTTGCCTCGCCGGGATTCGAACCCATGCTACTGAGATTTCGTGACACCTAATCGCCTGCATTGTAGCCGTCCTGCTAGACCACACGACCACCTGGGCTTCACAAAAATTAGCTTTCAGTGGCCGTGTGTAACCTTTCCTCGTCAGTTTTAATCTAGCGTCGTACTACAGTACATGATATATAAGGCATGGAGATGTTATTGTTACAGATCACCTCAATAATCTGTAGTAAAGAATCCTACAAATTAATGTAATATACAGTCACAGAAATTAGTTATATTTATAAGTACGTCTGAGTCAGTGACAACCCTACAACAGATGTATCCATCGGATCGCCATCAATGATGGTGATACATGGCTGTGTACATTATGTATATACAACTCGTCTAAACATCAACCCAACAATGTTAGATCTGTATTATTCTTCCCTCGCCGGGATTCGAAACCATGCTACTGAGATATAGTGACACCTAATTGCCTGCACTGTAGCCGTCTCGATAGACCACACGAAAACCTGGGCTTCACAAAAATAAGGCTTTCAGTGGCCGTGTGTTACCTTTCCTCGTCAGTTTTAATCTAGCGTCGTACTACAGTACATGATATATAAGGCATGGAGATGTTATTGTTACAGATCAGCTCAATTATCTATAGTTAAAGATCCCACAAATTAATGCAAGATACAGTCACAGACAATAATTATATTTATAAGTACGTCTGAGTCAGTGACAAGTCTACAACAGATTTATCCATCGGATCACCAGCAATGATGATGATACATGGCTGTGTACATTATGTATATACAACTCGTCTAAACATCAACCCAACAATGTTAGATCTGTAAATTTGCTTCGGCACATTTTTTATTCTTCCCTCGTCAGGATTCGAACCCATGCTACTGAGATATCGTGACACTTAATCGCCTGCACTGTAGCCATTCCAATAGACCACACGAAAACCTGGGCTTCACAAAAATAAGGCTTTCAGTGGCCGTGTGTTACCTTTCCTCGTCAGTTTTAATCTAACGTCGTAGTACAGTACATGATATATAAGGCATGGAGATGTTATTGTTACAGATCAGCTCGACTATCTAGAGTAAAGAATCCTACAAATTAATGCAAGATACAGTCATAGAAAATAATTATAGTTATAAGTACGTCTGAGTCAGTGACAACTCTACAACAGATTGATCCATCGGATCACCAGCAATGATGGTGATACATGGCTGTGTACATTATGTATATACAACTCGTCTAAACATCAACCCAACAATGTTAGATCTGTAAATTTGCTTTCGCAAATGTTTTTGTTCTTCCCTCGCCGGGATTCGAACCCATGCTACTGAGATATCGTGACACCTAATCGCCTACACTGAAGCCGTCTCGATAGACCACACGAAAACCTGGGCTTCACAAAAATAAGGCTTTCAGTGGCCGTGTGTTACCTTTCCTCGTCAGTTTTAATCTAGCGTCGTACTACAGTACATGATATATAAGGCATGGAGATGTTATTGTTACAGATCAGCTCAATTATCTATAGTTAAAGATCCCACAAATTAATGCAAGATACAGTCACAGACAATAATTATATTTATAAGTACGTCTGAGTCAGTGACAAGTCTACAACAGATTTATCCATCGGATCACCAGCAATGATGATGATACATGGCTGTGTACATTATGTATATACAACTCGTCTAAACATCAACCCAACAATGTTAGATCTGTAAATTTGCTTCGGCACATTTTTTATTCTTCCCTCGTCAGGATTCGAACCCATGCTACTGAGATATCGTGACACTTAATCGCCTGCACTGTAGCCGTTCCAATAGACCACACGAAAACCTGGGCTTCACAAAAATAAGGCTTTCAGTGGCCGTGTGTTACCTTTCCTCGTCAGTTTTAATCTAACGTCGTAGTACAGTACATGATATATAAGGCATGGAGATGTTATTGTTACAGATCAGCTCGACTATCTAGAGTAAAGAATCCTACAAATTAATGCAAGATACAGTCATAGAAAATAATTATAGTTATAAGTACGTCTGAGTCAGTGACAACTCTACAACAGATTGATCCATCGGATCACCAGCAATGATGGTGATACATGGCTGTGTACATTATGTATATACAACTCGTCTAAACATCAACCCAACAATGTTAGATCTGTAAATTTGCTTCGGCAAATTTTTTATTCTTCCCTCGCCGGGATTCGAACCCATGCTACTGAGATATCGTGACACTTAATCGCCTGCACTGTAGCCGTCCCAATAGACCACACGAAAACCTGGGCTTCACAAAAATAAGGCTTTCAGTGGCCGTGTGTTACCTTTCTTAATCAGTTTTAATCTAGCGTCGTATTACAGTACATGATATATAAGACATGGATATGTTATTGTTACAGATCAGCTTAACTATCTATAGTAAAGAATCCTACAAATTAATGCAAGATACAGTCACAGAAAATATTTCTAGTTATAAGTACGTCTGAGTCACTGGCAACTCTACAACAGATTGATCCATCGGATCACCAGTAATGATGGTGAGACATGGCTGTGTATATTATGTATATACAACTCGTCTAAACATCAACCCAACAATGTTAGATCTGTAAATTTGCTTTCGCAAACTTTTTGTTCTCCCCTCACCGGGATTCGAACCCATGCTACTGAGATATCGTGACACCTAATCGCCTGCACTGTAGCCGTCCTGCTAGACCACACGAAAACCTGGGCTTCACAAAAATAAAGCTTTCAATAGCCGTGTGTTACCTTTCTTCCTCAGTTTTTATCTAGTGTCGTACTACAGTATATGATATATAAGGCATGGAGATGTTATTGTTACAGATCAGCTCAATTATATGTAGTAATGGATCCTACAAATTGATGCAAAAGACAGTCACAGAAAAAAATTATAATATTTATAAGTACGTCTGAGTCACTGACACCTCTACAACAGATTTATCCATCGAACCACCAGCAATGATGGTGATACATGGCTGTGTACACTATGTTTATACAACTCGTCTAAACATCAACCCAACAATGTTAGATCTGTAAATTTGCTTTCGCAAATGTTTTTGTTCTTCCCTCGCCGGGATTCGAACCCATGCTACTGAGATATCGTGACACCTAATCGCCTACACTGTAGCCGTCTCGATAGACCACACGAAAACCTGGGCTTCACAAAAATAAGGCTTTCAGTAGCCGTGTGTTACCTTTCCTCGTCAGTTTTAATCTAGCGTCGTACTACAGTACATGATATATAAGGCATGGATATGTTATTAATACAGATCAGCTCAATAATCTATAGTAAAGGATCCTACAAATTAATGCAAGATACAGTCACAGAAAAAATTTATATTTATAAGTACGTCTGAGTCAGTGACAACTCTACAACATATTTATCCATCAAACAATGTTAGGTCTGTTAATTTGCTTTCCCAAATTTTTTGTTTTTCCCTCGCCGGGATTCGAACCCATGCTACTGAGATATCGTGACACATAATCGCCTGTACTGTAGTCGTCCCGGTAGACCATACGAAAACCTGGGCTTCACGAAAATAAAGCTTTCAGTGGCCGTGTGTTACCTTTCCTCGTCAGTTTTAATCCAGCGTCATGCTACAGTACATCATATATAAGGCATGGAGATGTTATTGTTTCAGATCAGCTCAATTATCTATAGTAAAGGATCCTACAAATTAATGCAAGATACAGTCACAGAAAATAATTGTATTTATAGGTACGTCTGAGTCAGTGACAACTCTACAAAAGATTCATCCATCGGATCACCAGCAATAATGGTGATACATGGCTGTGAACATTATGTATATACAACTCGTCTAAACATCAACCCAAAGATGTTAGATCTGTAAATTTGCTTTCGCAAATGTTAGATATATATATATATATATATATATATATATATATATATATATATATATATATATATATATATATATATATATATATATATATATATATATATATATATATATATATATATATACTTGTGTTCATATGATGAAATAAACCTTCTTCAACTGGTTTAGATAATTCGTTTTTATGTTGCACTGTTACACCATTGTCCTAAATTAAGGAGAAATAAAGGCAACAGTAGTATACCGCTGTTCAAAACTCAGAAGTTTGGGAACCTGCTTACATGTTTAACCCCGCCGCATTCTGTATGTGTGTGTCTGTCTCAAGTCAGGAACCTGTATTTCAGTGGTAGTCGTTTGTTGTTGTATTCCATATTTGTTATCCGTTCAGTTTTGTACATTATTTAGTCTGTTAGTTTTCTCGTTTGAATTGTTTTACAATAATTGTGATTCTGTGGCCTTTTATACCTGACCATGCAATAATAATTGACAATAACTTTATCATTTGATCTTTTATGGAGAGTTGTCTCATTGGCATTCAAACCACATATTCTTCTTAATATTTGAAGTCTACTTTTATTGCGCAGATTGAAACATAAAATTATATATGTGATATTGGTAAAAAGTAACTTGTTCAAGAGTTCACCTTAACACAAAAATTATGGAAAACAAAATTAGTTGGAAGCAGGATATACATTAATATTAGAACGTTATTTTTTTTACCAGTAAAGCTATATATTTTGATGACGCAGCACCAGAAAGAGAATATACCAGGTATACAAGGAGGTATGTATCAACTTCAAAAATAGTTATTATCCTTAGGATACATCGCATACCATTTATTCGTCAGTGTTTTAAAAAAAATCAAATTATGCTCACACCAATTTAAAAATGGTTTACAGACGGACAAATTTAGTATCATGATTTATTACTGTGAAGATATATACGTAATTTCGTAATTTTCTAAGGTATCGTGTTATGTTCGTTTGTAGGGGAACTTATATGAAACTGACTAGTTCTTTAACGATAGATTGACGAACATATTATAAAACACAGAAATGTTATAGGAATCCATTTGAATTAAAAAGTAAGATAATAAAAATTACCGACCTGCAAGGAATATTCAAAACGGAAAGTCAAATATCAAATGGAAAATATTTCTGACTTGGTAAAGATGAGATTATTAGTAACTTAGTGTGCTAGTGACCTAGTACGATATATATATATATAGGGTTAGTTAATTCCCTCTGGAGTGAGAGCGAAGCTCGAATCCCAATATAGAATTTACTGACCCCACATATATTGTATTAGGTCACTAGTACACTATGAAACGGATTTATCTTAACACGTGTTATTAAGCTAGTGGCCTATCAAAATGTTCATGTCATCAATACCGTAAGTTTTAAAAACATACTTCCATTGGATTATCTTTACAAAAACAAACGCCAACTTGTTAGCTTTAAATATGTCTATGAATTTATTTCAATCATTCCTTGCCGATTTCTACGTATGATGAAACTTTTAAGACTTTCCTCGACACTGTTGTTTTTAAGGAATGTAAAACCACTACTAACCGTGTATTGAAATACGCCCCGCCTACTTAATATTTATTATACACGGTCTCCATGCGTTTGCTTTTAACCAATCATATTCCTAGAAATGCATATAAGGTAAGATATGTATAAATACTGGTCAACACTAAAAGGATATTGCGTAGAATTTTCAAGCATGTATTATTTGTGAAGTTGATACGGAATGTTTATCAGCACGGTCTCAGTATCTTTGGGGAAACTGCTTTTTTGATAAAAAAAGAGACCATCATTGACATAGCAAGGGTTCATAAACTCTCTGCATAGATAAGGATGACATTTTATCGTTTTATAAAGTCTGAATACTAGTTACAAGCTCTTGAATACCGAATGAGTTGAGAAATGTATATCCCATTTGCAGGTGAATTGGTATAATGCGGCAAAAGTGGGAGAAAGTTATATTTCATAATGTTAACTAGTTTTGATATTTTTATTTCATTTTCCTTGTGTGTATCTTCCCCCTTTCTTTCTTTTCAGTTTATGTATGACATAATTAACATTGTTCCGCATTTGTGCTGTACTGTTTAGCATCCGTAGGTTTTCGTGTCTGCAATTAAGCGTTGACATGTCTTTTTATAATTATGTATAGATGTATGGAACTTTTTTCATCAAATGTGTTTGTAATAAACAATACAATACTTATTCGTTTTCAGTACTTAAAAACAAGACAAAATTAAATAAAAACATAGTAATACATGGGTTAGAAAATAATAAGAAGCGGTGTTAGTCCGATTTCTATTTAAATTCGTTTTTTTAGAATTCACAAAATCGAATCACTGGCATATAATTGAGTTCTTTGTAAAAGGTCACAAACCACACTTATCCTAACAACTGAAATAGCAAAGGGTTCGCGTGCATGTTAACAAAAAAACGGATATATTTCACAATAATGTGTCTCTAAAGTTATCTTTATAGAGACTTGATAACTTGATACTCACGAAAGACATTGTGTTACTTGAAATTTGTACTTGCCTTCACTAACAATATACTGTGATCTTTAATTTACTAGCTACCATGTATATAAGTGCAAGTGATTTACAGCAGTTGTTCATCTTTTAAACATAGAAAGTTAATACATATTAAGATAAGGAACAACCATTGAGAAAATTGCTTGAACGAAGAAAGAATCGATGAGTAGTTTGTGACTCAAATGATTGACTCATTTATTATTCACTGATATAACATAATGTTTGATATACCATCATGACTTATGTAACATAGTCTGATATAACATCGTGACTGATATAACATCGTGACTGATATAACATCGTGACTGATATAACATCGTGGCTGATGTTATATCGTGACTGATATAACATCGTGACTAATATAACATCGTTACTGATGTAATATCGTGTCTCATATAAAATCGTGATTGATGAAACATCTTGTTTGATTTAACATATCGTGACTCGTGTAACATTGCATTTAACATATTGACCCATGTAACATCGTGACATATGTAACACAGTGACTGGTGTAAAATAGCGCAAAAACACAGTGGGGTAAAACATGGTTTTTGTTATCTCAACCTTACGCTAATACATCTAGACAATGTAGAAAAAACAAACACAAAGCAATACGCACAGTAAAACTTTGTTCAAAAGAAGGACGAGTTCAATGTCGTAATATTTTTTTTGTGGAATAACCATTGTCCTTGTATTACTGTATATTTTGATAGCTTCACTTTTACACATTAAAACTAGTGAAACTGAAAAGTGTTTGATTTCTATGTCAATGTTGCCTTGTACATGATATATATATATTGCCTAACAATGTAATTTTAACACACTATTTAGTATGTAAATATAAGAATGTTTAAAATATTTACAAAATGATGAAAATAAACGCAATATTTCGCTAGACCAACTAGCTTTATCAAGCGTGCATCTATCCAGGTGAAATCGGATGTAGATGATAAGAAACTTTTGCAGCTCAACGTCTATGTTGCACTGAACTGCCTTTAAAATAAGAAAATTTTGCAGCTCAATGTCTATGAGCTCTTGCATTTAGCTGCTTTGAAAATAAGAAAATTTTGCAGCTCAATGTACATGTTGCACTTGGATTTAGCTACCTTAAAAATACATAATTGGTAGTTGAAGTTAGCAACGTCCATTGGCCAATACTACGGGATATATATATTACGAAAAGGGATGATGTCAAGATGATAATTTAAGAGATTAATTAGCAATAACATCATGTCTACTTCTATGATATAGTCATCTTTGTATAGTGTATGATTATATTGCAGTAAATCCCCCAGATTAACTCGCAAATCGCTTCTGACAAATTCAGATACAGACTGCAGGGGATCTTCCACAAGCAGTGTACATTGGAAGTGAGTATCTATTAATGCAATCAGTTTTCAAGTTACACATGTGAAATAAAACTTGTATGGATGAAATAGAAATGCAAAATTAGAAAATAGAAATGTGTCTATCTTAACTGTGTGTATTTCCGTATAGACCCCATCTAATTTGCTATTGAGAAAAAAGTCAAACCACAAACATACCTAACGTAGAGGAAAATTGAAAATGGAACGTCTCTAACAAGTTGGGAATATCAAAAGCTCAAACACGTGCATCAAACGAGTAAATAACAACTGTCCTTTTCTGGCTTAGTAGAGGCTATTTCTTATGCAGAAAATGGTGGATTAAACCTGTTTTGATAGCTACCTAAACCTCTTACTTGTATGACAGTCGCATAAAAATAATACATTATATTGACAACGATGTGTGCACAGAACAAACAGACATACAAGTAGGGTACAGCAAATAGCAGTGTGTTCTAATCTTACTCACTATAAAAACAAACAAATATGTATCAAAGAAATACAAAAAGGCATAAAGATAAAGCACATTAGTCAAAATGAGAGACAGGAGTACAATAACATACCATATCGCAAACCACAATGACAGGTTGTGTCAGTACATAACCACGCCCTATATAATTGAGAAACACAATGTGTCCTCTGAATACAGCCGCTATATGGCCCGATATGAACATACATATAAATATTGATTGATTGTTGGTTACATATAAATAAAGATAGATATCAAACTCGTGAAATCGGATATGTACTTTGCAAAAAAAAAAAAAAGACGTTGAAGGCAAAGAGGAAAGAAATTAAAAGGTAAAGAAAGAAAGAAAAATAAATAAACAATAAATTAATAAATTAATAAATTAATAAACAAATAGACAAATAAATAAATAAATAGATAAATAATTAAATAAATGAATAGAACAAAAATTAGGAAAATTTCGAACAAAATGGTGAGTGCCACTGATATTTTGAACAGATTTAAAATAGCAGTATTCATATCATATGACAAAAATCTGTTTCCAAAAGGCAATAAAACTATGTATATATATTTCTTTTTATTTTGTATTTAATGCCCCCTTAACGACTTCAAAGATAAGCTTAAATTAATAAGATCACGATATAAGCACAAAATACTCACGAATTCGTGCTATAGTATATATTTGTATCGCTCTTTTCAGCTGTACAAGCAAATCTGTACGGGGGAGATCAATGAAATCTCGAGGTATGTATTAATCAAATACCTCTTTATCAATAATGTGCTTTCATTGATATTTATTAACAGGAGATTGTTTGGTACAACTCTTTAAATTCACTTTAAAAACTATGTGACAAATGCAAACAATTTTGTTTCAGGGTGTTGAACATAAGTTTCCCTTTGAAAAAAAAAATACTTAAAAAAACGTGACTGTATACTTTGAGAATTAAAATCACAATAAACAATCATATGTTTTGTAAAGAGTTACGCTAAAAATACGTATGAATATGTATTTGAGGAGTGAATCTGGATGCAGTAACACATTAGATTGTATATACATTTTTATAGGAAATAATGGACAACAATAGTATGTTACATAGTTTTATTATATACATGTATTTTCTTTGTCGAAGATATGTCTACACATTTACACGATTGACAATGGTAGCAGTTTTACCAATAACTCTTCTATTTTTCGAAAAGAGTCCAATACCAACGATGTTTGAGTCAATTCTGATCGGATTGTAAAAACAGATTTGTTTGAAAAATATATACAATATATATATATATATATTAGAACACTTTCTGTTATTTTGCATTCTTTAAATGAGCTGTTAAAAGTATAGAACGTGTTTTTTTTTTCTACGAACAGCGGTATACTACTGTTTCCTATATTTGTCCCTATAATATGTGTATTTCTGGCACTTCTACAAATATAGAAAATACAATGTCTCATAGCAACTCCTGTCTAAATGCCTGTATCAAAGTCAGAAATATGACAGTTGTTGCCCATTAATTTGATGTGTTTTATCATTTGATTTTGCTACTTGCTTAGGAACTTTCCGTTTTGAATTTTCCGCAGTGTTTAGTAGTTTTGTGATATTTTTATGTACAGGCAATTCCGTAAAACATTGTATCCTAATGTTTAAAGTGTATATGCAATGCCATGTTTTTGAAAGGTCAAAACAAAGGGCTTTGCGTCATATTTGTTTTACAAATTAACGTCTCGACCTTCTTAGAGTTTAAATTAGTACTAAAGCTCCGTTATACCCCTAATTTTTCCTGAGTCTCACTTAGAAATTAATTTTACAGATATTTATGTGTATGTATACTTGAAACAAATTAATACCCCATTGAGTTAACCGAAGATTTGATCAAAACAAAATATGATTTAAAATCCCCCCTTAAAAAAGTGTTTGTGAAGCATTTGTTTTTAAAACGTGCAACATACACTATATCCATTTAGATAGATATATAACAAGAGTAAAAATTAGAATCCCGTTAAGTCACGAAATATTTTTAATTAAATCAAGTTGATTGTTGCATTTGAATGCATGATATATCAGCCAATTGTAGGCGTCAATATATTGATTTTGTTTGCACACTACACATCACTTTTATTTACTTTTCGTTTTGTTATGTCTCAAATTTTCCGACATTGAAATGGGAAACAATATGGATTTGGAAACTTACAGTAAAGTGTAACATGCATCAATTGATGCACAACAAATATGACAGACATGTGCAGGAACTGACGAACATTTCTGAATTTCATGTTCATAACGTGTAGCAGGCACTTCACATTCTGTGTGTATGTGCCTGTACCAATTATGGAGCCTGTGTTGTAGTGGTTGTCGTTTCTTGCTATGTTTTTATACTGTTATACTTATACTGTTTGTTTTCTCGTTTTAATTGTTTTACATTGTTATTTTTGGGTTCCTTTATAGCTCACTATGCAGTATGGTATTTGCTCAGTATTGTTTATTTCTGTGTCATTCGGTCTCTTTTGAAAGTTGTCTTATTGTCAATCCTACATGTACCATATCTTTAAAACATATTTTGGGCATCAAAAGCTCCTCTTTCAGGAGACAGTTGTGTACAAATGTAACGGCACTTCATACATAAATATATTGTGTGCGTAGGTTACACAAACACGAGGTTTCTGTCAACATTATGGTTTATTCAATTCTTAAATGATTATCCATACATGTACCTGATCAAATTTCAATTGTTCGTATAAATCTGACTCAAAAATATACATGTAATATGCAAAGTAGAATTATATTTCAAAATGTTTAACTCTCGTTCCTTAAATATATTTTTTTTTCAGTTTAAATTCTGGATAAACTCCAATATTACCAGAATGTAAAAATGCAGATACATTGGCGGTATTGATAAACATTTGAGAAC
The DNA here is from genome assembly GCF_965363235.1 of Mytilus galloprovincialis. Lineage (NCBI taxonomy): Eukaryota > Metazoa > Mollusca > Bivalvia > Mytilida > Mytilidae > Mytilus > Mytilus galloprovincialis. The sequence goes on along the minus strand of NC_134845.1, from coordinate 82,700,509 downwards.
AAATGAATTCGTATCTCCTTTCATTTAAAGGAATACTGCTGAGTTGTTACTGCCATTCATCCGGGTGAAGGCGGATGTGGATGCTTCGGACTAAAAAAAATATATAACAAATGTTTTTTTTCAAATTGAGAACAGTACAATGTTTGTCTGACTCTTCTTCAGACCCTTGTTTGTCATTTTCCGTTTATGTAACATGGAGGAATCGTAAATAGCTATTTCATGAAGGTCTAGATCTGTTCTGTCCTTTTCGTGTATCAACCAAATATAAAGATATTCCTTTACTATATTAGATACCTAATTCACATAAGTGTCCACAAGAGTAACAGAATGATATTGAAACCATCTAGAGCTCTTGCACATCTCTTTCTTAATCTCCGTTATCAATTTTATAAGCAATGTAAACTAGGTTTATGTCTTCACCCAATTCCAAGCTTAAATCAAATTAAAAAAGTAATTTCTATTTTGTTTTATAACAATAAAATTGCCAATGATGACACTAGTTTTATGTCTATGGGAGGGCTACATTTGTAAAACATTCCTCTGATTAAAACAGAAGTTCCCTGAAACTATTACATTGACGAATGTTGGTTTCTTGTGTGACAATATTTTACTTTTTTTCACTAATAATTGATAATCCAATAGGAACCAACTGTAATTCTCTGTTTATCAACTTGTACCTGTGTTTAATGCAACTTACTCCATTCAGGAGCTTCTTAAAATAAATGAAAAAAGTTAGCATAAACTGACAAATATGTTCTCATAGTCGTTACCACAATCCCGTCTTTTTCACTTTTCACATGTTCTGCTGAATTATTGTTAACGCCGGTGTCAGAAAAAATTTCTCTGATAACCCTTTTAGGTGACCTGAGATCATTAGTTTTGCTGATTCTTTAGTGTTTTATGATGTGTTTTATATATTGCTGTTTGTTTTCTTGTTTATTGAATCGTGTTTCGATTTTCTTAACCATGCCATTGTCAGTTTGATTGTATGCTATAAGTTTGAATCGATATCCTGTTGGTATGTTGCGCTACCTTTATAAGAATTGCGTCTTGGGACACTTTTCATGTGTTCATACAGGGCTAAGATAGTACATTATGTGCAGAGGCAAATTAAGACGAAGTTGGGTCTGTTGAGATATACTGTTATCTAATAAAATATTATCAGAAATGAATGACAGTGTTGAGAAAAAAATGGGGGAAATTATTGAATTCATACACATTCATATTAGAATGAGTTATTCGTTAATCTGTAATACAATATCAAACATCCAAGTTGTGCATTGTGCATCAAATCGTGTATTTTGTTTCTCGCTTAAAGTATTGTAAAACATGCTAGAGGTATCTACTGTATTCTTTTGATAAAACGTACAACACAATACAGTGACAGTAGTAAAGATTGTTCAGAATGTTTCACTAAAATTGTCTCCCCCTTAACCTGTTGATTGGATGTTATAACCTTTATTTTATACTTTCAGAAAACCAGTACAGAACCCGCGATGTAGATATATATAGATAGGTTAAACTGACTTTAATGATACACATTTATTTTTTTGTGATCTTACTATTTTATTAATAAATGTATATTATACAGTTATATTCTAACAGTTTTTTAATCATATATTATGAGTAATTGGTCATGTCAATGTATATACTATACTTACATTGTAGATCGTATCACGTAACTATATTTGATACGTTCTGTCTTTTGTTATTATAAATGGAATAAAACTATCTGACTTTTTTAATGATTTGAAACCTGTTTCAGCAAATTCCATCGAGAAACACTTATCAAAAGAATCGAATTTTTATTTTCAACAAAAGATCAACAATTTGTACTTTCTTGTGACCTATAAAGTTCACAAAATTTGCAACTATGTTTCGGGGTTGGTGTAATCGCCTACAAATTGAAACTTTCAATGTAATTCACGAATTACTGATGTATACATTTTAAGCTCCCTTTTATATGATAGTACTTTAAGTATAAATTCTGAGATTGAAATAGTGTTTGCAATCATGGCGCACTCAGTATATTTTTGATTTGTGAGTTTGAATGTCACTTTTGAATCTTTTGCCTCTATATTTTTATCATTTTGGTTGATTTGAAATAGTAGACTTTTTACGGTGTGTGAGATAAAAACTACGTAGTAAACATTGACAACCAGTGGATTTAAATTAAAAAATAAGGCTACCGCCATAGTGTTCACTAAACATATTCTGAGAAGTTATCATAATGGTCCTTAGATCATGCTTTGACAGTTCTTCCAAGTAAGTGCCACATTTAACTAAAAGTAATAGAATTAAAGTTTAATATATGTTTTGCTATTTAAGTTCATAGCTGCCATTTCAGAAAGCAGCTGTATCGCTTATAAACAAGTTCTGCCAAACTGCAATAAACCTTTCTTATTTGAAACGAAACCATGTCGGAGCACCTTCTTCTCGTTATGTTATACATGTTATAGTAATGCCTGTCCAATTTGAATCTGAATTTCAAAGTTCATTACTCTTATCAAATCTTTTGATGTGGTCTTCAAAAAATTTTAAAAAATCTTTATTTACAGGTTTGAATTAGAAAGAAGACGAGTAAAGGAATATTCGTACCTGAATTGATTCAAATTGAGACATATATTTCTTTGTTTTCTTAATGTTACTTATTTTTTATTTTTGATAAAATATTCCTTCCATATTTCATTTAATATGGACCTGTTGAAAAGTCGTCTCACGAATAGATGAGTGCAACATTCATTTATCAGAACATATGTTGAAAGTATTGTACTAAACCTTCTTTTATGATAATACTATGATAACTTTATTATTTCATTAATATCTTATTCGCAGAAAATTATCTAAAAAGTATAAAATAATATTCTGAACTTATAACTGTTCTCACGCAAAAATATTGTTTTTCATATTATATAGATGTTTGATAACAAACGATAATTATGAGGCTTTGTATTAATTTCCCAGACAGACAAAGTTATCGTCTTTTCCTCCTAAATTGATGGGGAAAGGACGATAAAACTGTCTGTATGGGAGATTGGCTTTGTATACGTCTATTTAACACAGTAAAGACATTTCTATATGTAAAGATAATTCTTTAACATGTTTAAAAATATAAGGAATATTTTTAACATATTTAATGAGCACTGTTTGATGCTTTAATTTGATAAAAACGTACACAGTTTTTACTGTTAGTGTCTCATCAGTTAGATTTTTAAGGCTGTATATTGATTATTTCATGTGCAAATATTACAAATGTTGTAGATGTTTTATGACAATCAATATGTGACACTTTAATAAATAAAATTATTATTATTCAATCCAGACGACTTCTATCTAAGAAAACTTGATGTTTCAAAATAAAACAATTTTAATGTTACAAAAATTATACGAAAAATAAATTTAGTCACGAGGGAAAACTGTTCGTTGCTTGGATTTTTACTCGAACCTTTTTGTGAGTGAATTAGTGAAAAAATAATAATATATTAAATGAACTTTAATTAACTTAGTGAATTTCAAGATCCTAAATAGTTTTTATGAGGACGTAAGCAATGATGAAAAATTATCTAAATTGTTTCGAATAAAAGACAGCAACCCAGAAGACATATTAAGGTAATTAAACAGTTTCCAATTACCTTTGATAATATGAAACCACTTTTTGTAATAATTAAATGCAACCGTGATGGAATTTTGACCACTACTTAATATGATTTGTCTGTCTTCCCTGTTGGACTATTGATAACGCCTTAATTTGATGTTAAAACAATTTATGATGTTAACAATAATCATAAGTCAGATCGTTCGACATATCAACGTCTTAGGCCGTTATCTACTATATAAACCACGGTAGAAATGTACCAAAAAAACGTGTGTAAATTCTTGGTAGTGTACCAATTTCTCATACTTTCTACACTTTCAAATCCAATTGGTAGTGTACACCTGGTAAAGATTTCATGAAGAAATTTCTTTTTTCAAAATCATACGGACTGGCAGCACTATTTCCATTAATGATTATGATTCTTAAAATGTATCCGTTTAAAAGACATATTCACACAAATTATCAAGTATGTTACTGCATTTCATGGAAGTAACATGTCGAATTAAGCCCCACCTCAATTTACACAAACATTTTTTTTAACAGCTGCAATTAATATCAATAAGCTAAGAAATAATTTCGTTTTTAAAATAAATTGAATTACCAATGCAAATAAACAAGAAAACATAAGGGAAAGTACAATTCTAATCGCAAGAAAATCAAAAAAAGATACAGAATAAGACAAATAGGGAAAAACATCACAGAAAATCAGAGAAACTCCACTCTAAATATAAACTGCAAGACTCGATTTAACCTCGTAGCCTCAAACTTTCAGTTATTTATATATACATAATTCCGACCGTATTCAGATCTATTAAGCAATAATTGTAACGAAACTTCTTGTATTTCATATATTGCTTCATGTCAATGAATTGCACCTGAGCAGTCGTGGACTGTCTCGATTCATTGGAATGTGATCGATACCTCTGCGTGTTGTCTCTTCGTTCCTGAAGGTATCAATACGGAGTACTTCAGTAATTGCATAAAACAAACGCACCTTGTTTTCATGACATTTGCTCTATTTTTTTGTGGTATTCATTCATAAATTAAGGAATATGTCTCCCTCGTGCATAGGTATGAGCCCGTATGCATGAAGCATCTTAACTTTAGTGTTCCTTCAACTAAGATGTCATTAAGAATTCCCCTAGATGAGTAACTTCTAAAGTCGTAGAACTAAGGTTGAATTGATGTTAGTGTTAACAATTAAAAAAAATACTTAGCCAATTGAAAAGGTCGTTTTTTACTTTTTGATCAACGTCTAGTTGCAAATATTTCATGGATGTTCAGGACGCGATCAAATTAACACTAAATCGAGACTATAAATACAACTGGTAGATCCTGAAGGTCTGGGAACATTTTTGCATTGTAACAGGCATCCTACAGACCTCTCAAACAATTGATGCAAGAATTATAAACATGAAGAGAGCATGACACTCTTTCTACACGAGGCATTTGACTTAACGTCCCCATTTTGAACGAACGTGGCTGCGAACTTATACATTCAGCACAACCAAACGGACGCCTTACCTTGGCAAGGGTTCTGCTGCCTGTCGAAAGAATACCAAACTGACCGTATGTATATTCCCAAGTCACACATGGGGATAGAAGGAAATAACAATATAATAAGTATAGAAAAATTTTCATGAGGAGAGATTCTTAAGAGATCGAAAAGAAGTGGGACAACTTATCCATGTAATGATTAATGATAAAATATCAAAATACTTTGAAATTATCCACTAGCATTTTTTTTTGTTGCAGACAAAACTCACACGAAGAGTCGCTAAATGAATACTGAACATTATATTGTATCAAATCATCTAGCTTAATAATGCTATATACTTGTAAAATCTAAGTTTAATAAAAAGTTCCAGAAAACGTATTTTAACCTTTGTGTCATGTTAGTAAAATCTTGGTTTAAAAAAAGTTCCAGAAAAACGTATTAATCTGATTTGTCCCATCTCTAAGACACTTAGCATTCATCTATCATGAATGTTCCTTGATAGAGTGGTATGCTTTTATTCTAGAGACAACCATACATATATTTCTCAACTCTTACAATATATGATTAAGATTTATATTTTTTACGATCGATTTCGATTTAATCATACATTTTTATCACTTAAACTAATGATAAAGGGGGGGGGGGGTAGGATCAATTTTCCATGAATTCAAATCAAAACAGGGAATATATCACTGAATATTTAAGTAAATATGACAAAATATTTGAATGCGGTTCAAATATTACAATAAAATTGAGAATAGAAATGGGGAATTTGTTAGAGAGACAACAACCCGACCATAGAACAAACAACAGCAGAAGGTCACCAATAGATCTTCGATGCAGCGAGAAACTTCCGCATCCGGAGGCGTCCTTCAGCTGGCCCCTTAACAAATATATATACTAGTTCAGTATTAATGGACGTCATACTAAACTCCAAATTATGCACAAGAAACTCGAGTATGTTATATCGACTCGAATCCCATTGAGCAGGTTCTAAAAACTTTCTTATTTTGTACCAGTTAGGGGAACAAATTCATGGACAATTTGCCTTATAACATAAGAATAAAACTACATATTTGAAAATTAAATTGATTTCCCCAGTCCCCCCAGAAATACTTAGTTTAAGACTTTTTAGGCATACCACGTAGGTAAAAAGGGCAGAGTTTCCTTAACTTAAGTGTTTACTAAGGAAAATCTTAACTTAAGTAGCTTTATGCATTAGGGCCCAGATTCCTCATTCGATGTGGATAGAGTTTAGGCCTATTTTGATAAGCTTTTCATATCTTGTTCAAGGGTTTTGATATTCAATTGTTTTTATATCGAGTATAACTGAAGGGACATATAATGTCGAAATGCTCATTTAGTACCGTCAATGTTATTTGTTAATGACCGTTTGGTTATAAAATTATCCAGAACTATTGATCGTACAGTTAGACATATTATCAGACAAGGAAGTTTTGTTTAAAAGAAAAATGCATTTTTTGGGGATAAAAATTCATCAACAGCTGTAATCAAAACAAGTTTGAGGAAGTATTTGTATTAAACTGACAGCATGAGTTAGTAGTATATGTCCAACAGATATATTAAATCTATAATTTAATAGATTCAATCTAACAGTTAATGTTTTGTAGAATATAATGTGTTGATAATTACATGTAGAGAACAACGACTAAGAGGGAGCAACTAAGCACTCTGTTCGAAATCTATAAATTCTTTTTTAATATATGAACGTGGTAAAGATTTTATATTTTGAAGACCTTTTTTATTTACCAAATTATACGCACTGGTAAAGACTATTGTTACACCGTATCGTATTCATATTTTCATTAAACGAGTATGACTTCACAATGTATCCATAATAAAAAAAAAAAGATATATTTGTACTAATTATAAGGTATTTCATTGAAGTAACATGCTAAATGAGGGCAACATTTATATTGTAACTTACACTTTATACTTTTTTGGCTTTATAGCTGTTTTGATTTGAGCGTCACTGATGAGTCTTATGTAGACAAAACGCGCGTCTGGCGTATTAAATTATAATCCTGGTACCTTTGATAACTATTTACAAATATGCATTTGAACAGATGTAATTAATATACATAGACAAAGACATAATGTCGCTTCAAAATGAATTAAGTTGCTAAAAAAAACCCAAAGAAACAACCCCAAGAAAACAAATCGGAAAGTTCAATTCTAATCACAAAAATGTCAAAATAACATGCAGATTAAGAAAACTGCAGAAAACAAAGAGAAACGCAGTTCGAAATCAAAACCTCCGTCGTAGCTGCATACATATGGATAATTCCAACCGTATTTAGATCTATAATTTGATAATTGTAACGAAATTTCTTGTATTTCATGTGTTGTTTCAAGTCAGTAAAACGCATGAGAGCAGTCGTGCACTGTCTCAATTTGTTGGACTGTGGTCGATACCTCTGATGGTTGAAGAAATGATTTTATCATCGTAAACATAAGTATGTTGCTATTAAAACATATTTTTTTCTACAGAAAGTACTGTTATATTTCTATTTTGAATGTTCACAAGGAGTAAAAAAAACAACGTCCTTTGCCTTTGGTTGTCAAGGACGTTTAAAACAACTATTATCATCATGCAATTCACACGTATGAACCAATCAAAAACCAAAAACAATAACACCCCCATAATGCAACATAATTTCCTTATTGGTCCATTGATCCGACTCATTTAGATATTTAAGCAATAACCATCGTCGTATCAGGCATTCTCTGAATTACCTTTCAAATAGCTAATATGGGGAAAACTGCTCTGCTCGTTTTAGTAGTGGCAATAACAATGATTTATCAGTGTAAAGGTAAGTGTGTATTGTAAAGGATTTTTTTGATAATGATGAAAGATACAAATATATATCGATGTAGGCAGAGGTTGTAACATACATGTAGCTTATTGATTGGTTTAACAAATCAAATCTTAGTACAACGTACATGCTTTGCTATGTGAAGTACGGAATTCATTATGTTAAATGTTTACTGCCAATTTTTAAGATTTCCATGTTTTATTCATCAACGGCTGTTGAATAATTGATAGTCTTTGAGGAATATGACTTTTCGGTTTGTGTTGTTAAATTGTTGTTAATTATTTTTTTCTGTGAAGTGATTTTGTGGGTTGTTTCTTGTTTTGTCGTCGTTTTATTTCTCGTTTGAAAGACAATAAATAAATAAATTTAGCAAAAATCTAATTTGTATCGGAAGGAAAGTGTTGTTCAGTATTGTTATTCAAATACTAATCAATTTATTGAGATTAATAATTTGATGTCATCCTATTTTTAAGAAACCCTTACACATTATTGTATCAAAATGTTCTTCAACACAACTGTTAAGCACAAAGTACATTTAGAATTTATTTCATATATGTGAAATAATTGACAGTTTTTATTAAGAATCTGACTTTTGAGTTCGTATTGTTCAATTGCTTTTTTTCTCTGAAGTGATTTTGTAGATTGTTTCTCTTTTCATCGTTTTACGTCTGGTCATTGTCTTGATTATCCAGTTAAAGCAGTGATCCATTTAACAAGAATATGATATATTACCTATTAAAGATTTTCGTAGTATTACAGGGTTGGATTTACTTATCATCTCTAAAATAATTTGTTATAAAATTGCAGGTAAACCGAACTTTGCATGTACCGAACGAGGTGGATATTGTTCAGACTCTGATACATGTCCATCGTTAGGAGGTAATGTGGAAAAACTATTTGTCAGGTGCAAGTGTGGGAAGGCATGTTGCAAATGTACTGGTAAGTAACGAATTTATTTTAGCAATAATTATCGTATCATTGATTACCAACCGACATAACTTATGTCAAGGCCTATATACTAGCATTGAATACAAATGTGAGAAATGAACGGTACACATACGAAAAACTGAATAACTTAAAATATATTCTTTGTCTTCCATATTTCCAACAATTATTCTAAATGAATAGAACCAAAGAATATAATTTGCATGATATAAACTAAGAAAACAATAGTTCACCAATGTCGTAAATCGTCTCAACTCGGCCGATTCCGTAACCTCATCTACCGAGGATTGCCGAATGAAATATCGTAAATCGATTAAGAAGAGACAAATCAAGGCAACAACCGAAAACGAAGAGAAACATTTTAGATAAATACGACCGAGTGAGTCAACAGGGTGAACGTATTCTGCATTTCAACTTAAGATGACCAGTCTTAAACTTTCTCTCTTGGCAAATTAATCTAAACTTATGCGTCAAATCAGTCAGTTGAATTGTTATGCTAATGTGATATTAATTTCGACTTTAACAGGAGTGTCATTATGTTTTTCTGTATATGCATCCGTCCGTCAGATAATCAATTTCTCTCGTATCAGGTAAACGTAAAGTGTTTTTTTTTGTAGGATATATTTTTGTTTTAGTGTAGTTTGTTGTCATGTCAATTTGAAACTTTGTACACAAAAGTCATGTACATTATAGAGTGAACTGTTGAATAGTTATGCCGAATTAAAATATTGACCAACTCAAAAAGTCACCGAGCATCTAAATAAATCAGTTAGGGTATTGTGTTCCATAGAAATATATTCTTATCGGCTTTATTTTCAAATTATTTACATTGAGTCATGTATAAGGTAAATAGTATTTAAAAACTCTAAGATACATTCAAATATGTGCAGTCCATAACAATTGAAAAAAACAATACCCTCGACTTTATCAATCAACTGACTGGAAAATAACTGTCGTATTCCTGACTTGGGATTTGCACTTTTCAATATTTTAATTATCTTGCAACAACAAGACCCATTAACAAAACCTCTATATTTCATTACGTTCATCACCGATCATGACTTATATTTAAGGATCTTATCACATATATCACTCTTAGGTTGTTACAAGAAGGTGTAGATGTAATGTTCTATTTTGTTTTTACATTTGAGAACAAACCAGATGTTTGGGCATTTGTATTATGAGTAAAAGCAGTATCAATACCCCAAAAAAATCATCCAGTATAAACAAACTGACACATGTAGTACTCTATTGATCCTACGTATTCGAAAGTAGTTAACCAGGAAGTAGTTACTCCACCTGACCAATTGAGAACATCTCAGTAAAGAATGGAAGATGGGTTTTATTCAATCTTTTGTTTCATTTCAGCTGTACATGACTTGTGTCTTTGTTTTATTTTGTTTACTTTTTTTTGTAATGCTGGTATATTTATACCTTTGAAATATGAATTTAGATTTAGCAATCCTTTTTGTTCATCACAAAGCAGACTCCGATGTGATATATCTTTTTAATCCATCATCTTTTTATTCCTAGACACATGCCCTGTTGGTTCTACATGTATGAGTGAGGGTGAAACCTGTGATGGAACCAAAGATACAAATGACTGTTGTGGCAACAGGTTTTGTTGTACACCAACTCCGATAACGACACCTAAACCATGTAAGTAATATGGTTAAAATAAATGATAAAGAAAAACGATAGGGGGGACATACCTAATGAAAAATAATAATAATTATCGGAAAATTGGACGCACAACAAAAATTTAACAAATGAATATTTGCTTTTCATAAAATCTTCTAACAAAATTAAAAGGAATTCATCGAGAATTCAAAAATAAAATTCCAACTGTTCTAAAATATGAACTCCCACAGATTAGGGATTCTTGAATGATCCTAATTTAATAAACAATGTCATTTACAACGTAAAAAAATAAATGAAGCAACTGAAGGACTGATTGAACTTCATTAAAACAACTATGTCCTTCTAATGCAACATGCAAGATTGTCAAAATACAACAGACTAAATGTGCATCACAGTTATCCTTTTGTTTTATGAAATACAAATATCTTGGGGATCATCAGTCATAGAATGGTAAAGCTAATTTGAAAATACTTGACGATGAGTATAGCTAAAACCCTGGAATCAGTAAACTGAGAATATGACCTATCCGTTTTTATTTTGGGTTACGACAAAATATTTTGAGAAAAAGGAAATATATATGGATTTATTAAGGTAATATTTGATTACTAGTTCTTCAACGTCAGTTCTTATACATCCTTGGCTTTCAAATATTCGGCTTTTAGGATTCCCGATGAAGGTAAATCCAGAAAATCGTTTCAGATGCCTGAAGTTTATTCGAGTTGTTTTCATTATATTTTTTACAGGTGTAAAAGATTGTATTCATAATTGTAAGGACGAGTGTCTGCCACGTTTAACAAGGGAAGGAGAGTGTTGTGGATTGACATGTTGGCAAGTTTAAGTTAACAAACCAAATGATAGGATTTTCTTGTACAGATGACCTGTTTCACGAATTAAGTTTATAATGTATCATTCTTTTTAGAATAAGTTAAATTTATGCTCAAGATGAATTTTCCTATAGATATGTACTATGACAGACATGTAAGATATTGAATATGGAGGTCTAAACAGAATATTGATGTAGTATACGGTCAATTCAACAGTAGAAACAAATAGTAAGATAAATGGCAAAAACCCCATCCCACACAATATTTTTACCTCAGACATGTTGGTAGTTTTTGTTCCTGTTCAGAAAACGAGCTAACAATTAGCTCATAAGTCAGTGTTTTTTAAACAGATAATCCATGTGCCTGTCAAGAACATCATGAGAAATATTCTTTTTGTCCCTTCTTCGTGTTGTTGTTTTAGGATTATGAAGTTGATTCAAAATCACCGTACAATAAACTCAGAAATATGTTTCATAGGCGTGGTTACATGTATATGATATTAAGTTTGATCTATTTTATACACACCTGTTAAAGACATTTTATATTTACCAATTAAAGTTTCCTCTCCTCGATGCCTTTTTTGAAATCCCCTTTAATATATATTTAAATCGGGTATTTTTGCTAAAATATTGATTTGAAAATTGCAATATTCCTAAATTTAAATGACATTGCCAGAATTTCAAGGTAATCAGTTTAAATTAATGCATTTCACATTTGATAAAATCAAATGAATTATACCCTGATGTTTTTTTTTCTTACTATGTTTTGTAAATTTCACGGTTTTCTCCGTTGATATCTATTTTTGAGTTTACCTCGGATTGGAATACTGTGTGCAAAACCCAACTAACAGTACAACATTTGAAAAACTATAAAAAAAAATCAGTTAAAAAATCAGTTACAAAAATGACTGGTTTCCGTTTTAAGTTTAAAGTGAATTCTTTTAAATTGCTATTTGTAATTTTGTATTCACTGAAACTAATAAACTTCAATTCCTTTTTGTTTGCCTCAGCCTTTCAAGTTTTAAGAAGTCTTTAATGTTCAACTGTATATATTGTCCAAACTAGCATCTTCGAAAGTAGAATTTGTAACGTTAATGTTATTATATATGTTAACGATACAATTTTATCGTTTCAGTGCTGGCGATGGACGCTAACCTTAATCTTGAAGAAGACAGAAGAAAACATTTCGTGAAAAATCCGAAATAATAAACAAAATGTTTGATATTGATTTTAATGAGTATGCCACATGTTTTCCGAATAACTGACAACATAAAAAAATTAGGAATCCACACGGATATTCTAAACCCAAAATCCACAGATACAAAACAGTTAACTATTTTGATCTGAGCGTCACTGATGAGTTTTATGTAGACGAAACGCGCGTATGGCGTATTAAATTATAAGCTTGGTACCTTTGATAAAATTGAGAATGGAATGGGGAATGTATCAAAGAGACAACAACCCGACCATAGAAAAAAACAACAGCAGAAGGTCACCAACAGGTCTTCAATGTAACGAGAAATTCCCGCACCCGGAGGCTTTCTTCAGCTGGCCCCTTAACAAATATATACTAGTTCAGTGATAATGAACTCCATACTAATTTCCAAATTTTACACAAGAAACTTAAATTAAAATAATACAAGACTAACAAAGACCAGAGGCGTATTAAATTATAAGCCTGGTACCTTTGATAACTTTTTACTTCCCGTCGCAAGAAGAACACATTTTTACGTAAACATATGAACTAAAATATCTGGGTTTTTTTTCCAAAAGAGTAAGACTTAAGAGCCCTTTGTCATTATTTTTGAATGGTATTCTAGCAATTCTGTGTTTATTGGGTAGAACAATTGTCAGCCTTTATAACATGTATAATCCATTACGCAATATACTGTTCTCATTTTATTTGAGGTTACGTCAATTGTTCGGTATGATGATATATATAATGTTAAAAATATTGATAAAAGGATTACTAGTATTAGAAACAAGCTTCAGGGAAAAGAGAAGTAGTTAGTAATTATTTTGGTAAAAAATCAGTCATCAAAGTTGTAGTAATTTGACGTAAAACGTAATCGGAATTTGTCAGGAATAAAATCATATTTATCATATACATGATATAGGTATGTACACTCTACATAGAGTTATAGAGTAAACGAGTGTCAGGGTGACCGACTTTTGACTTTAATCTTTATTAACTAGGATTACTCATTTTCCTTGTGGAAGATCTGTACGTTTCTTATGTTACTCCGATTTTTTTTACTCACTGACATGGTACATCGAAAAGTGCTGAAAGTGCAGATAAACACCATGAGATGGTAAACATTTATATCACATCACATTTCAGTTAACGGTTACCTCGAGATCTGAACATTTGAATGTTCATTCTTTGTAAAGACCCCAAATTTACACACAAATCCCGTCAACAATTGTTTAATCTCAGCTGTTAGTGAATGTTCTACAACTTACTTTATCAACATCATATAAAATTGAATTATATTGATAACATTTGAAAAACATTACGGCATTAAATTCATTTGCTTTAAATTAAATAAAAACATTTCTTTCTTTTATGAGTTCTGTAAGTGTGTTAAATATACTTGGATATACTTAAACCCACTTGTTTTATTAATTGTGTATTGAAATTGTGTCATAGATAAAATTTATTCGTTCAGTATAATTATGTTCACTTTTATTTTGTTGATATGTCCTTTGTTTGAGTTAAGCCATTTTAATTGATATTTTTTAGTGTGTCTTTCCATGTTGTGATGTTATGCTATTGTTGCAGGGAAGGGTGAAGATTGACGCCTATTTGTACGTTTAAACTCGCTGCATTTGGTTGCCCTTCTGTTATTTTTTGCCCCCCTTTTTTGCACATGTCCGAAGTCAGGAACCTGATGTTCAGTGGTTATCGTTTGTTTATGTGGTTGATAAGTGTTTCTGGTTTCACGTTTTTATATAGACTAGACTGTTGTTTTTCCTGTTTGAATGGTTTCACTATACTAGTTGTCATTTATAGGGCCTTCCATAGCTTGCTGTTTGGTGTGAGCCAAGGCTCCGTGTTAAAGGCCGTACTTCGGCCTTTATATAATGGTTAATTTTTACAAATTGTGACTTGGATAGAGAGTTGTCTCACTGGCACTCCCACAACCTCTTCTTATTTCGATTAGAAGAAGTGTGGTTAAACGATTTAATTAGATTGCAAATGTTTCCCTTGATGTCAACTATGAACTTTTCTGCAAAAAAATAATCGTTTTCCTATAGGTTAAATTGCAGTCCTTCAAAACCAGATTTGAAAACTGTTCCTTTTCCATTTTACGAATAATGAAGATTGGCAAAACGTTGAAAAGGCCCGTCAAATTCTGTTGACATGAACTTTTCACGAGTCTCCTCATGAGTTTAATACTGATAACTTTGCCGTTTTTGTAGTGATAATTTGATTACACATATTTCATGATTATTTGATATGAAAAATTATCGCGTTAAATACATTATCATTGGTCATCTCAACTCGATTTCTTTTTTCACTTTCGCCGTCCTTTTGAACTTTCCTCGGAGTTCAGTATTTTTGTAATTTTACTTTTTACTCCTATCAAAGATGTTGATAAGTTATATCAAATGATTATGCATGAACTGCATAATAGACTCTTATCTAACCCGAAGACATCTTAAAAATGTAAGAATTGCCCATATGAGTTGTATAACTCTGCTCTCGACCGAATGAGAATTATTGAAATTTAAACATGTTTTTTTAGGTTACCGGATAGATAAGGATGTTTCTGAAAGAAAATAAGCAAATTCATTGAAAAATAAAAGCCGCAGTAAAGAAATACGAAACCCTTTTTAACAAGACAGGCTTAATTTCTTGTCATTGTTACAAAAACACACCTTGTTCCACGTGCAGCAACCGCCATGATGCTTATGAAAACCATCAGTTTAAAGTTTCATTTGATGATCACTCATTCGAGTTAAAGGACGGGCAAGTATTGGGTAACAAGACATTTCTCTATTTTAACACCGTTTCGGAAATTTCGGGACCAAGGCACTTCGGTACCTAATGGGTCTTTTTATTATGTTTTCAACGATAAAAGAAAAAAATATGCAAATAAAGTATTCCTCAACGAAATTGGTTATGTTTTAAGATATACGCATTCGTGTATCAATCAAAATAAAATTGATAGTTAATTCATGCATATTATTTCGCAATGAATATCTAAAGTGCACAGCTTGTGTTTGTAGATGATGATCGGTTCATCCATAAGTTCTAAAACAAATTAATTATAGATGTAAAATTTATCGCAACGAAGATCTAAAGTGCACATCTTTTGTTTGTAGATGATGATCGTTTGATCTCTTAATGTCTTATAGAAACACAAAGCCTGTAAATAGATTTACGTACTAGTATTACTTATATTTGAATTGTCAAATTGTCAAGCTACACGTAAAGTGCATGCTTTATTTAGTAAGATATTGTATTGAATTTATTTACGACGACCACAAAACCTTTTGGATGAGCCAATATTAATAATGTGTGAAAGCTGTAACATAAACATGGTAGCTACTTGTCATATTGAAGTGCCGAAATATGGTTATCGGCTTCAAAATGTCTTACATTTGCCAAATTTTGCCCTCGTGTCGATTTCTTATAAACTGCTGTATTTTGTTTATTAGATTGAAAGACGATTTTAGATATCACAGATTGTTTAAGAAGACAACACAAGAGAGATAAATAGGAGAAATATAAAATAACTTAGCTGCTTTGAATGAGCATGAACATCAAACTAATGCATTTATTGTAAACACAAATGTAGACAAAATCTTTAATTACAAATTAATCGTCAAGTACATTTGTTTGATATTCCCCAAAAAGAAGTTTAAAAGAGGAGCGGAAGTTACCAGGTGGACATTCAAACTCATATTTCGAAATAAACAGACATTGCATTGACAAAAAAAGGAAAAGACAAATAGACAACCAACAAAATTGAAAATGGAATAGTAAACAAAAGAAAACACAGAAAACCAAAGATTGGTAGGTCACTTTCGGGAAAATGGTTCGGGATTGCAGTTGCGACATAAGGAACTAATCCGTTATCATCTGTGAAACAGATTTTCTATAATAGTCTACCAACCCGTGATTGCGTCCGTAAGACTTGCGAAGGGATGACAAGTGTTAAGGTAGGCAATAAAAATAGCGTCGGTAGGGTTGGCGGAAACCCATATGTTATTTCTTTTTTCTTTTTTTTTTGCCTTATATAAGGCGAACCTTTCTGTTGGATTTACGGTTACAATGAAAACTCTCAAGATATTTTTTTTGTTGAATTGCTTTATCTTCACTTCAGTATGAAATAACAAAAATCAATTGCTTATGTGTAAGTCGTTTAATTTACGTGTACCTTTAAAATAAACTAGATATGATATTGTGTCATTTTTGAACTAGCATCTGTTCCTTTAAGATGAAAATAATTGCATCATCGTAAACAGTTATTTGTATTTTTTATGACATAACTATGTTGCTATTAGAAGTATTTTAACATGTGATATAAATCTTTTTTCTTATAGAATTGAAACATCAGCGTAATTTCTTTTTTTAGGATGGGGTGGGGGCCGTGTTTAATTTCATAAGGCAACATTTTTTTTGCAGTGGTCGATTGAACCGACTTGTTTAAATTTAAAGCTTTTATTGTCGCTGTTTCATGCCACTTCTGAATTATCTCTCAGATAGCAAACACGGTTAAAACTGTTCTGATCGTTTTGGTTCTGGCAATAACAACAATTCACGGTAAGTGTTTATTCATAATGAATTTCAAATAGTGATAAAAGCAATTTGCAAATAATTAAACATTGTAGGACTTTCATGTTCCTTTTAGTTGTTTCCGTTGACGAGAAACGGATCAAAACTGCATTTATTAGTGTTTAGTATTTTTTTGAAGATAAAACTAAGGTTTTGCGGAGTTAAGGATGTTGTCATTAATAGAAAGTAAATCATTTATGAAACTAGAAAAGGAGGGGAAAAAACCCAGAGGTCAGTGTGCTTGTTTTCGAGATATAATTCATTTGCCTGAAATTATTCTCTCTTGATATTTTATGCATTTAACATTGGCACCTGTTTTTCTTTATAAAAAAAATTTAGAAGGATTAAGTAAGATTTTTAAACTAAATGTTGAAAAATATTATAAAATTATAAAAGAAAAGCAGGAAATGGCGGGAATTTTTTTTTTCGAAGCCACTTCATGGATAAAACCAGAGGTTCCAAATATCTTTAAAAAATTCAAAAACAAGAGGCGCGAACATTCTTAAATCGAAATCATATCGGAAAGATAATGTTGTATTGGTTTGTGTTTTTAATTTACATGTTTGTAAGGAAAGTACCACTTTATTTTATACAATTCTTTTGCTAAAATACAAACACACATCTACAATTAAAATCTTTTTCGACACAAATGTTTAGTTAATAGTACCTTTGGAATCTATTTTATCTTTGTAAAATGATTGACAGTCTTCCAAGTATATCACTTAGAGATTCGTCTGGTTCAATTCTAATTTTTCAATGAAAGGATTTGTGGATTGTTTTTTTTTTCGTCCTTTTACTTCTGGTAATTATCATGACCATCTAGTCTAATAGTAATGCATTTAACAAGAATAAACTATGCGAACCGTTCAAAAATAAGGGTTTGAAGGCAAGTAGGATTTTTCATATCAATCTCCAAATTTGTTTTTAAATCACAGGCGAGCGGATATTGTTCAGACTCATATACATGTCCTTCCTCAGGAGGCGAAGTGTAAAAACTATCTGTTAGGTGCAAGTGTGGGAAGGCATGTTGCAAATGTACTGGTAAGTAATGAATTTATTTCAACAATACCGACCGAGTGCGTCAACAGAATAAACGTATCCTGCAATGCAACCAATTCAAAGGCGAACTGTTTTTTTTTACTTTTTGTCTTGGCAATGTTATCTTAACTTAGATAAATAAAGAATTTTAAATTGATACTATAATAAGGATAAGGATCAAAATAAGCTAAAATATTGATAGGTCATGGAACCCCTTTTCGACGCTCGAGATATTTGATTTTCAAAATATGGCGGGAAAAGGCTTACTCGGACTGTTACCTTATATTTGCATTTCATTGTATATTTGCATTGGTATTATTTGGGTATCAATCAAAAGAAAGAAAATAAATATTCTGCTTCAATTTTTGTTATTGACTTTTCACGAACTATTTTAAAAGCTTTATATGAAGAGATACATGGGTGTTACTGGGCAAAATATATTACATTTAAATGTAGGAAAAACAAGTCAGTCAGTCTGATAATTATGGAAGCGCATATGATACACCCATTGTAAAGTTATTTTGATAATCCATTTCTCTGGTAACAGTGAAACTTTAAGTTTTGCTTTAAGTATGATTCAATTTACTTTAAGTGTACGTTTTTGTCATGTCAAGTTGAAACTATGTACAAATGTTCCATATTGAGTTTATTTTTTGATAGTTATATAGAATTAAAATATAATATAAAAACAGTCACCGAACATTGCATCTATGAAATATGAAATACGATTTACCAATCCTTTTTTTTTAATCACACAGCAGTATTTACTGTGAGAAATGTTATAATCGTTGATAATCTTATTTCTAGATTTAAACCTGCGATGGAACCAAAGATACAAACGGTTGTTGTGGTAACAAGTTTTGTTGTACACCAATTCCAATAACGACACCAGTTCCATGTAAGTAATCACAATCATCCTTGTATCTTATGAATGACAAAGTTTTAAAATACTGGATGATAAGGATAGCTGAAACCCTGGAATCAGTAAACTGAGAAATTGACCTATAGTTATCAAAGGTACCAGGATTATAATTTAATTCGCCAGACGCGCGTTTCGTCTACATAAGACTCAGATCAAAATAGTTGTAAAACCAAACAAGTACAAAGTTGAAGAGCATTGAGGACCCAAAATTCCAAAAACCTATCCGTCTTTAATTTAGATCTACAAATCATTTTGAGTAAGGAAAATAAATATGGATTGGTTATATTTTTAGGTTATATCTGGTAACTACATGTATCTCTTTAACGTTATCAGTTCTTATACATCCTAACATCAAATATTTGGCTTTTAGCATTCCTGATGAAGGTGAATCCAGAAAAGCGTTTCGGATGCATGAAGTTTATAACGAATTGTTTTCATTATGCTTTTACAGGTGAAATAGATTGTATCTATAGTTGTACGGACAAGTCAAAGTGTGATCCAGAATTAATAAAGGAAGGAGAATGCTGTGGATTGACATGTTGGTAAGTTTAAGTCAACAAAACGAATGATACGATTTTCATGTACAGATGACCCTTTTCACGAATTAAGTTCATAATGTATAATTCTTTTTTAGAATAATAGTAAGTCAAAATAATGCTCTAGATGAATTTATATATAGATATATACTATGACCGACATGTAAGATATTAAATATGGTGGTCTAAGCAGAAAATTGATTTAGTAATTGGTCAATTCAACGTAAGAAACAAATGATCAGTTGAACAAACCCTATCCCTAGAAACTGGTGTGAATTCAAAGATGTTTGCAGTCTCTCTTCAATTTCAGAAAACGGGTAAAATATTGGATCAAAAGTCCGTATTTTTTTATGTCGTCTATTCCATGTGCCTGTCAATAACTTCAATAACATCATGAAAACTAGTCTTTTTTATTTCTTCGTGTTGTTTTTTTGAGAATATTAAGTTGATTTAAAATTTCCGTACAATAAAAACACAAATACGTTTCATAGGCATGGTTGAACTGGCACAATTTGGTCACATGAATTTCACATGAATCTCACATACATTTCAAATGAAAAATTAAATTTTTAAAAACATAATGTATTTTATATGATTTTTATCAAATTTGAAATGAAATGTTATTTGAATTACTTTATTTTAACATTCATATGAATTTCACGTGAAAAAAAACCCCATGTTATTTCCATGTTAAATTCAAACGAGTTGCACATGAGATTTACATGAAACTCACATGAATGATGTTATGTGAGTTTCACGTATTAGCTCGTTTGCGTGAATTTCACGTGAGATTAACATGAATTTAAATTCACATGAAATTAATTTGAGTGAAATTTGCCTGTGTATATCAAGTTTGATATATTTTATACACACCTGTTAAAGACATTTTTTATTTACCAATTGAAGTTTCCTCTCCCTGATGTTTTGTCAATATCTCCTCTAATTTATATTTGAATCAGGTGTTTTGTCAAAATATTCATTTGAAAATTGCAATGTTCCTAAATTTAATTCACATTGTAAGAGTTTTGCAATTCACACTAGTTGTACTGAAGTAGACCGTTTTTTCTATATGCTGTAGACTTCGCGATTTTCTTCCATCGATATCGATTTTGTGGTTTACCTCGGATAATGTGTTCAAAACAAAACATTTATATAAAACAACCATAACAACTGAATGATATGCATTTCCTTATATTATATAAAAAATAATTCTTGGACTTACCAAGCATGATTAATATTTAAAATATCGATATTAAATTACGAAAATGTGATATGTATTTTTGAATGAGACAACTTTTCACTTTAGACCAAATGTCATAGAACTTAGCAACTATTGGGCACCTAATGGACTTCAGCAATAATTAAAAAAAAAACACACATTATATTTAGATGTAAATGACTGCGAAATGACAAACGTAAAACAATCCAAACGAAAAAACAAACGGTCTGATTTGGTACTAAACAATGAATAAAAATCAAACATGATATACAGTAAATAACAACAACCACTAAATTACTACACTCCTGACTAGAAACAGGCACATACATACTGTGGTGGGCTTAATCATGCAGGCACCTTTCCCATTACAACACATAACATAGGTCAGAAGTGTAACAGCACAACACTTGAAAAAACTGTAAAACTCTGTTAAAAAGCTGGGTTTTTTTTCTTGTTTTTAGTTTCAAATTGATAATTTTTGTAATTTTGTTTTCAATTTAAATAATTCACTTCCGGTCTATTTTGGTTGCACCTGCTTTTCATATTTTGTATACATATATGCATTTTAGCGTTACACTTTTATATTTTCAGTGAAGCCGGTAGACGCTAACACTAATCTTGAAGCCGACAGAAGACAAAACATTAACCGAAATAATAAATAAATTTTTTGAAATTGATTATAATGAATATGATACATGTTTATCGTATAACTTTAGAAATCAAACTTGTTAGGAAACCAGACACATATGCAAATCCAAAATGGACAAATCAAATACGGTTAGTCGCTCAATTGTCTTAAGGATGTACTTAGGTGAGGTTTTGGAATTTGTGTCAAATGTTCGGACTCCTTGGTGTTTTTCCATACAACTCAATGTAAAATGTTTTGCCCCATAACACCCATTTATATTTTCATGTAAGATTTAATACCTCATGAAAGGTCATTTACTAAAATTTTAGAAGATTCTTAATTTTCTTTCTTTAGTTTTGAGACCCGATAATACCAATGCAAATATAAGGTAAAAGTCCGAGTCAGTCTTTTCCCGCCATATTTTAAATCTCAAATATCTCGAACAGGAGGTCCATGACCTATAAATACTTTTAGCTGCCTTATATTTATCCTTAATTGATGCTCTACCAGGTTGTAGTATCCATTTTAATTTCTTAATTTCTTAATTTTTACCTAACCTCACCTAAGTACATCCTTAAAGGCCGTTTATTGTTTAATATTTGGTGTGTCCTTTTTGGTGTATATTTATTTCTGAAGAAATGCATTATCGTATTGAAATTCTAGCAGTGGCCAAGTTGTCATAGTATAAAAAAAAAGATGGGGTATTATTGCCAATGAGACAGCTCTCCACAAAAGGCCAAAATGATACAAAAAATTAATAACTATAGGTCATCGTACGTATGGCCTTCGAAAATGGGGAAAGCCCATAACGCATAGTCAGCTATATAAAGCCCCGACATGACAATGTATAACAATTCAAACTAGAAAACTAACGACTTAAATTATGTACAAATAAATTACCGGAAAACGAATATGTAACACATAAACAAACGGTAAATATATGCAGAATGTTAAAGGGTTAAATATCTTAGCAGGATCCCAACCCTCCCCTAACCTAGGACAGTGGTGTAACAGTACAACAACAGAACGAACAATAAAAGTCAGTTGAAAAAGCCTCAATTTAAACAAAATACAAATACTAAAAATACAAAGAGGAAGTAGCCGGGTACTTGTACATCCCAAAAACAAAAAGACACCAGACACAGATCTGAGAATACTCGCAGTTACTGACACCTAGTTTAAAGCCACTAACAACTAATAAAAAAAAATCATGCATCTAAGACAAAATAGTAGTTCATATACAACCATCACAAGCTCGTCAACACTAACTTTACGCTGCACGTGACACGGTTTGTTTGGTTTCAATCTTAACAGACTATAATTGTTATTGTTTTTTTTTTTTAATTTATAAGTATTCACCGAGCTATTCGACTTCCTCTACAAATACAATACAACTGGGGTCACATGAGTGCTGAAAGTGCCATTAAACACCTACAAACAATTAACCATTGCTAGAGATTGTGAATAAGTGAGAAAAATGGAACTGTTAGAATAAATTTCGAGATAGTCCAAGGTATATCTATACGTTCTTCCTGACAAAAAGTTCTTGAAGCTATATCAATATACCAATTCTGGTATATAATAAATATAGCACATTACTCAATGCCTTGTGAATGATGTATAACACACGTTATATATCATCAAGTCATTTTTTGTAGTTGATTGATTGATGGCTTGTTGGTTGCTTAAGGTTGTACCTAACACTACAGGGAGATAACTCTGTAAAATCAGTTAAACGTTTTAATAACGTTGTTCTTTTAAAGAAATACTAAGCTTCTCAATGATCAAAATAAGTTTTTGTCAAACTGCTATCTATCCAACCATTTTTTCCGAGAAAGTGATTGGTTTAAGTTTTCTGAATTTTGTTATATTTTTCTCAAAGGGTCAAAGTAAATATTTTGTCAAAATTTTATGAAAACTAAACGGGCCAAGTTAATTTTAGTCAAGGTGTTTGGTTCCACCTTAACGTCTAGTGGCAAATACCTTGCAGTTGAAGAATAGTACAAGTTATATATTTACGTCTATTCTTATGTATGATGATTAGATAAAAAAGTTATAGCCTTATCACGTCTTGTGTATCATGGATAGAACAATAAGCTCATCAAAGATACTATAATTAAAATTTTGTATTTGCGCCAGATGCCTGTTTCGTCTACAAAACACTCATCAGTAACGCTCAAATCAAAAAGGCCAAATAAAGTACCAAGTTGAATAGCTTTGAGGACCAAACATTTTTTTGGCCAAATACAGCTAATTAAAGGTAATCTATTCTAATAACTGATCAATTGTACACTATAATAAGATCTTCGAAAACGGATTTTGGTAGATGATTTATAACACTCACAGGTAGGAAGTAGCCTTTGATAGCACACCACTTTTTGCACTACACAATATTTATGAGGCCTGTAATTCATTCAGTAGTTGTTGTATATCGCTATGTATCATATTTATTTTTTTGTTTACTGTGTTTTACCTAAGCCGTATTTGGCCCAACTTTTTGGAATTTTGAATCATCAATGCTCTTCAACTTCGTACTTGTTTGGCTTAATAGATATTTTGACATAAGCGTCACTAATGAGTCTTATGTAGACGAAATGCGCGTCTGGCGTACTAAATTATAATCCTGTGCTTTTGATAACTATTTGTACACAATTCAGATGGTTTCTTTCCTTTCTCTGTCTCAAAGTTGATCATGGCGGGTCTTTGTTATGTTCTTTTGGTCTCAGGTAGACAGTTGTGTCTTTGGCACTTATGTGTCTCCTTTTCATTAACATAATTCCTAAGAGATTCAACAACAATTTAGCGTTTCACTGTACATAGAATTCTATGTTATAAAAATGTCATACGAACACATATTTTTGTTTATAATATGTAATATCATGTGTATTGGATTCCGTTGGACTTACATTCAGTGAATATAAAGATAAATGGATATGGTATGACACAACTCTCAAAAAGCGACCACATGACACAGAAATTAAAACGGGCTAATAGATGTCCAAAATAATGAACGAGAAACAATTATGTAACACAGCAACAAAACGACAACCCTTGAATTATAGGATCTTGACCATGAAGATGCACATACAAAATATGGCGAGGTTTATCTCGTTTTAAGACGCCAATTCTCTCCTTAAACTACCAAATTTATAGTTGATTTATAGTTGATTCCTTAACAAGAACAAAAATTTCGAATCAGATTTTGATCTGTGATTAAAGTTGCTTTTTTCATTTTTTCACTACAATTTATACATGTTCAAACAGTATATTTCATAAAAAAAACATATATAAAAGATATAAATAATAAAATCGAAGTGTTAACTTACTACAAAATGAAACAGATACACTACATAGACCAACATAATCCAGCACAATAGCATATACACTTGAGTTAGCCAAAGCCTTAACGCACAAAGTGACGTCTTATTTGAAATTGTAAAAAAGCACACAAAGTGACATCACATCTGAAATTGTAAAAAAGCACACAAAGTGATGTCACATTTGAAATTCTAAAAAAAGCACACAAAGTGACGTCAGATTTGAAGACTTAAAATATCCCCCCCCCCCCCCCAAAAAAAATCGAATTAAGATTGATTTAAGATTAGATTTGTAATACTGATATTACATTTAATAACAATGGAAAAGTACAATACTTTTCAATAACAAACTGCGGTAGCAATCAGATAACTTATTATATTATTTAGCTATGTCGGTGTATCTTCTGAATAAATTTTAGACATAAATAATCCAATAAATGGAGGGGGGGATTATTTTCTTTAACATAAAATACGAATATAAACATTGATAAAAGAAGAGACGAAAAGACATTTGACAAAATCCGATGAGAATTGCAAATATAACATCAAAACTAAATACATGAATTTGGGATAGAAAAGTACCGTGACACGTCTTATAGCAATACGAATTCAAACTCAGCAGAACATTCACAATCGGAAATAAGTCACGTTCGGTAATAGAAAGATTAGACTAAACAGATTTATCATTTGGAATTGAAATTTTGATTACTAGCTAGTAAAAACACAAGCGGAAAATTCCAAAATGAGAATCAAAAGTCATCAGTCATCAGTCAACGTGACTACAAACCCTACATTATAGCTGACGACTGATCAACGTGAACATCACAAAAACTTACAACAACAAAAACAGAAAAAGAAACAGAATCGATAGTTTTATAATTATTCCACGCACTGATGTAAAGGGGGTCGGGACTATTTGAAAGCGATTAATTTCACGCATGAATTACCAATCACACGAAAATTTTGTGTCTTAAATTCTGTATTATTTTTTATAAATATTTTGATGGATTGAAAGTTTTAAATTATTGTATTTTTGTCACCATTTTTTTTATATCGTTTTTATGTTTATCTGTGAAAGACTCAAAATGACATTTTACCTAATTTCACCATTTTGCCCACCAAAACTTTAGGTTTTTATGTAAAATATTTCTTTTTCCTTATAGGTGACCTATATTATTTATTTGCTTATTCTTTGAAGCTATATTTCAGCTTTTTGTGTTATGTTTTGAACCAAGTGTCACAGACATTTTGATACATATATTCAGATAAAAAAATGTCAACATCTCTACTTTTCCTATCATTTCATTGAACACATTGCACATGCCTTTTCAAAAATAATACTTTGAGCTTAAATGGTTCGGGATCCCACCCCCCCCCCCCCCCCCCAAATCTTTTTCGACTAATTTGATTCACTCTCTGTAAAGATTAAAAAAATATATACGACACTTCTGACAGAAACTTCCAATAGGTCCGAGCCACCTTAACACTTTCAAAGTATCGCATTCTAATCAGTTATATTTTCATAAAATATGTTTAAATTTCCCGCGGTCTATCAGCTGTCTAAATCCCACGTACAATCTTATCACACACCATAGATTATTTAATGTTGTTAAAACTGTACATGTAGAATTTATTTATTGACAGTCACTGTGTACTGTAATTCACTGTATAAACAGAACAATTAATATGGCACCGGCAGCGTTTAAATCATGCGAAATATGTGATGGCGGGCTAGCTCACCACTACTGTCAGCACTGTGACCAGTTATTTTGCGAAAATTGTTAAACTTCATATTTGCGAACGAAAATGAGTAAAAATCATAAATTTTCTATTGGACGAGATAGACATCAGGAAGAAAAACCATTTTGTGCTGATCATGAGGAACCTTTCATTTTTCACTGCGTAGATTGTGATACATTTGTGTGTAAAATATGTGCTGTTAAAACACACAATAGACATTACATTTCCGAGATAAACGAATCAGTTCTGAAATTAAAAGAGCAACTAAAAATATATGCTGAATCAAAAGTTAAAGGACTTCGCAAAGACATTAAGAAGCTGGACCAGGAAACTATGGAATATCAGTCAAAAGTTAGATCTGTTATCCAATCCATTATTAAGGATTCGGAACGAATGAAAGATTTAATCGATAGAAAAGCAGGCCTAGGAGAACTAATTAAATCCTTAAAGAAAGACGAGGAAAGGAATCTTAAGATATTGTCAACAGCGAACAGTAAATTCAGTTACACCCTACACAAGGTCAATAGAGTCCAGACAACAATTGATAAAGGTGCTTATATGTCCGATGTGGCACTCCTTCCACAATTACAACAACTTTAACCCTCTCCCTTCCACACCGGTACAGCTTACCGGTGAAACCAATTTCAGGATTTTTTTGGTACATTTAGACTTGTGTAATCGCCATTTGCTGACGTACAGATGTGGTTAAGGGCTCAATTTAATCCTCAGATAACCAGCAATGCGATGTAATGTGCATCAAACCTCTATCATTATTAGCTAATAAACAAGTCGCCCCTTACTGATGTGTAATTTTTCTGTAAAAACCATTTATTTTTCTTCGAATTTTGAGGGATATTCTCAAAAAGAAGTGCAAAGAAAACTGCTCTTTGAAGAGGATTTATGTCTTTTTTCAATAACTGTGCAGTGAGTTTTTGGAGAATAGTTTTAAACTAATAGTTCTAACTTGTACACTAGTTGCAAATGTAATTTTTAGTGTAGCATCGCAATCACAAACTTGAATTACGCTAAAAATCTGAAGTCATTTCTTAAAGATATTATGAGAAAAGAGACAAAAACCGCTAAAATATTCTGAATTCTTTTTTGCAAAGTTGAAATAGATGTAACAAAACATGGTTTCGTAAGTGTTGCGGTATACTAAAGTTGAAAACACTTTTGTTTGAATAAAGGAACATGTATATTTCAATGAAAAAATGACAGTTTAAAGAGTGGATTCCTCCTAGATTTGCGTAAAAATCATGCATTTGGCAACAAAAAATTATCATCTGAACACATAATTTAAAAAAGAAAACAAACTGGGTGAGAATCTTTATATTATTTTTTTTTTTAATTTCTTCCGTAGTAGTAGACAATAAATTCACTACAATGCCAGTGGCGCAGGGGTACGCTGATCTATCCCAAGGCGCTAAGATTGAGAGTTCGAATCTCACTGCCGGAGTTTGAAAAATAATTTCCTATATTAAATGTAACTTAACTTAACTTTACTTTCAATTTCAAAAAGGAAACCTACGATTTTTTTTAAAAGAATGTGTGTGCAAAATTCCCCCCCCCTTTTTTACCCCCTTTGTTCCATCGGGCTCGGAAAACGAATTAGACAAATAACTAGGGTCCAAGTTTGAAATCGGACAAAAAGAGCGTCTAAAATCAGTTATTTTTGATGTTACGGACATCGATATTTCAAGGCCTATAGCATATATACTTATATGGCTTCAACAGACTCAAGGCATTGTGTTTCCACCAAAACCTGACCTTATTATTCCACAAATATGTCTCTGCACGACTTTTACCCAAGGATTTCGTATTTTTTCACTTTTTCTCCAACAGTCACGTGACTTTTGGAAATATACCACGTGACTAAAAAGTGACGAATAATCTTCAAACTTAATTTTTTGAAATATTTTACCAATTATCTTTCATTTCAGCCCAACTTGGCATGTGTATGACCATTGATGCGAATTCTGTATTCATTTAAACTTCGATAATGTATTTTCGATAAGTAAAGGTCTAAAATGCATGAAAGGGAAAGGGTTAAGCTGAAATTGATAAAATGGAGATGACAAGGACTCCAGGTATACCGACAGTTAGATACTTAAGAAAAAAAATAACACACACCGATACCAATACATTATTTGGAGATTTATCATTCAGGTAAAAATGACTAAGAATGATATTAAAATACATGAAATAATAGGGAAAATTGTCCGTTAAATTGAATAGTGAGCTAATCAATAAACAGTGTTGAGTATACAAACACAGGTTAAAAAACACAGAAACACGCCAAACGCAACAATACAGCTTAAAAGAAATAAGAAGATTTGCATTGCGAAATATGTATATTTATATATCGAGCACTCAAAAATAACAACAACTTGGAAATACTTACCTGTCCGGCTTGTTTCATTTTCATTAGTATTCTTTTAGAGCAGGTACACTTTCAAATACGAAAATCATGAAACCGTTTTTAGATTTACGTAAAAGAACTGTTACAGTATTAATTTCTTCATTTTCAACTGCACTGTGTAGATAAAGTTTAGCACAGACAAATTATTTATTAGCCTGTTATTCAGCTGTTTTTTGTTGCTTTATGTCATACTTGTTTTTCGTTACTTTTTGGTTTTTAATTTGCATATTGCTTGATCGTTTACGTTTCACAATGGTTGATGGGAAGGGCCTCTTTTAGTTGACTTTCAATTCAAGATTTGCTCATTATTGATGACTGTTCTGTTACCTATATCTACTTCTATCTACGTCAATATGTGTTTGGAAAGTTGTCTCATTGGCACCAATACAATAGTTGTTATCTTATTTTATTAATAATTGTTCATCTTTTGATACTAAAATGTTTTGAATAGGATATGCGTAAAACAATCTAATCCAGATCAGAGTGCTTTATTTAGTTTGTGAACATCACATGACATCTTTTGAAATATTTGCAGCTATGTTTTTGTTAATCTGTTTTAGGTGATAAGTAAAATGCCTTCAAAATATGGAAATGAGGTCTGGATTTAAAAACTATTTTCGAAGCGTGAAAATCAAAATTCGTAGTCTACTGTTCTTAAATAGATTTTTAATTTCAATATTTCTATGTGATTAATGTATTGAAAAAAAAATTGGTGATGGTTAAACTACCAAGTTAGAACAACAAAACCTCACGATAAAACCGAAATACTCAAAGGGTTAAAGACAGAAATAGATAATATCGTAGTACAATAATTCGACATTAAAACATTCAGTTAAAGAGTGTACAACATTGATAAGTGGGCGATGACTTTTCGAGAAGATTTAATTCCTTTGGTATTTGAAAAGCCCCGTTTCACATATTGACAGGCAGCATATAATATGCATAGCATTATTAAAGGAAATGAACTGTTTTCACCAACTATTGATTGTACACTTTTCTCTTATTTTCTGAAATTATAACCTTTCAAACGTGAAAACCAACGGTATAATCTATATAAACAACGAGAAACAAAAGACACTTATTAACCACATCAACAAACGATAACTACTGGACATATTTGTTTTTGTTCATAGTACATAGAAGTGAAAAATGAAAGGTAGTATATAACCATGAATAAGTAAATATCAAATAACAAAAAAACATTACAAATAGTATCACAGGAACGTTTGATGATTTGAGAGTACTTGTAGTTACTGACAGCTAATAATAAGCCAAAAACAATTAATGATGAAAGATCTTTCATCAGAGACTAAAATCATCTGAAATTCTTCCCAGGGATTTAGTTTTGGTTGAGTTTACACAGATCGCATAGTAATTTCAGCACTTTTAGTTCAACATTATCGTACAGTTTAGAATGTGAAATACAAGTGTTCTACAGATAAAGTCAAATTTACTTATCAATATTAGTGTGTGCATGTTTATATTAATTTTGTTTTACCAGTAAAGCTATAAGCCTTAATGATGCAGTATTAAGGACAGTAGACACAGAGCGTACAATGAGGTATATTTTACACTTATTATACTAACGATATAACACATTTCAATTATTCTAGATACTATTTCCAATTATGACCGCAACAGTTTAATAAAGACTATAGTTGTATTGGTGGGAGATAGTATGCAAATAATTTTGCATATTGTGAGAAAAGAATGAAATTTTGTATAAAGGTTGACTAAGTGTTATAGCTTGTTGTTCGGTGTGAGCCAAGGATCCGTGTTGGAGGCCGTATATTGACCTATATTGGTTTACTTTTATAAATTGTTATTTGGATGGAGAGTTGTCTCATTTGCACTCATACAACATCTTCCTTTATCTATATATCTTTTGTTGCATCTTATTGTCATTTTCCAAGAACGTAACCTACCAATTAGGACTAATATGATAAACACGACGGGTGCGTCATTTGCGATCTGCTTACCCTTCCGTATACTACTAAATCAAATTGTCAAAATCGTACAAGAACCGCTGAACCCTACAAAAACAGTAATCGATAAACCATCGAAAAACATATTAAAAGTACGATACAAAAAAAAAATAACCGAAACACACGTCTTTAGTATGTATGGTTAACTATCGAATTAATGTCACGCGATGACCATACATACAAATACTACGATATATCATAAAAGTTGACCTATACTCATCTCAACTAGAAAATTTGTGTAGTCTACATTACAACAAAAGAGCGACACGAAGATATAAAACATTCATTTTTTTTTGTACAATTGGTTATCGTAAACAAATTGGACAAGTAAAACGCAAGTGCTATCATATGATCTCTCGTTAAAGGTATCTTGTAATTTCAGTTCAGTTCACCTGTCGTGTGTGATTTGTTGCAATGAATTGTTTACGTCCGTATTTCGAATTTTGATTCCCTTTTTAACAGGTCGGGACCACTACCTTATATGGAAATGCATAAATTAGCATACTTATGTTCTCGCACATGTAATTGTTTATTTACATGTGACGCAATTTATTTTTACGTAGGTTTTTGACCAATCCACCAAATGAGTCACAATGCATGATGGACTACTACGTGTTTACAATCAACCAAGAACACGTGTTATTTACTGAAATACAACACATTTTTTCGTGCAATGCGGGATTCACAATTTCGCTTAGTTTTTCATTTTGTGTATCCTCATTTATAGTTCGTGATATAAAGTATTACTTCCATGCTCAGATTAACGAAGAGTTGTTTCTATGCGAAGAAAACAGGGTTTGAATTACCCGATATATAGCCATTAACATGTTTGATGATGGCACAGATATTTCATGTATTCGTCTACCAGACAGCAACGAAACAACAGCTAAAAACACAATTACCCATGAGACAAACTTACTAGTGTAAGAATAAGCCGTCGATAACAGCCAGTGCTAATATTCACGAGTACATCAATTTTCGTATAGATAATTAAAGACAAATGTGTGATCCTTGAATTTTGTGTTCGTAAAAAAGACGAAGAAACATTTACATACATGGCAGTGTTAGTATTTATTTTTGTCACATTTCAGTATATGTGACTTCCAAACTGTTCCCTTTGTTTTCAAGGTAGTGAAGTCAGCAACTGTAGTTTCAGTTTGTTCGTTTTTTAACAGGCTCGTACTTTTGTCAAACTGGATTAATTATTACAGCTGATTTCTTATACCTACAAAGTAAAACTTTGGTTGGCTTGCTTACTTTGTTTGTATAGTTGTTTATACAATCTTTAAATAATATGTATATATATATAGGCATAGTTTAACTTGTACATTTTATATGTTGTACGATATAAAAACAAAGCAAGCAAGCAAGCTAACCAAAGTTTTGCTCTACATGCCTTAGGAAATAAGCTGTAATAATGTTATCCGTATGTATGTGCGACAAGGTTGAAAATTTGATATGTTTTGTGAAAATTGCAGCGATGGACCTATAATAAAAAAAGAAAAGATGTGGTATGATTGCCAATGAGACAGCTGTCCACAAGAGACCAAAATGACACATTAATTAACATTTATAGATCACCGTACGGCCTTCAACAATGAGCAAAGCCCATACCGCATAGTCAGCGATAAAAGGCCCCGATATGACAATGTAAAACAATTCAAACGAGAAAACTAACGGCCTTAATTATATTGAAAAAAAATGAGCGAAAAACAAATATGTAACACATACACAAACGACAACCACTGAAATACAGGCTCCTATACAATATATATATTTTTTATGGGATAGATTTCTTCTCCTTTGATATATTTAATTGGGCCGGGTTTTTTTGTTGTTGTTGTTGTTTGGATTGTTTTACACAAGTAATTTTTGGGTCATTTATAGCTTACTTTTCAGCATTGAACCTATGACTGCTTACTTTACTGAATTATGTCTTTGTTGGAAAGATGTCTCATTTGGCACTCATACCTCATCTTCTTATTTCTATATACAAAGCACGTTTTAGAAAAAAAATAATAGGTAATATGGCACCCACTTTGATCCAGATACTTTTAATATTGGAGATATTACATATGTCAACAGGACAGCAGCCGAACGATAAAAAACCTCTAAGGTATATTTTGTGATAAAATTGGCAATAAACTGATATTATCGATGGATGAAACAATAAAAAATGATTTGAGCTATATACCGTACCCGCTACAGGAGGGCGGGGGTTCTGGAGGGATAGACCTCCTTTTTTTGGACGATCAGTGCATTTGAATGAGGACACG
The DNA here is from genome assembly GCF_965363235.1 of Mytilus galloprovincialis. Lineage (NCBI taxonomy): Eukaryota > Metazoa > Mollusca > Bivalvia > Mytilida > Mytilidae > Mytilus > Mytilus galloprovincialis. Next base: position 82,667,305 of record NC_134845.1, on the reverse strand, counting down.
TAGTTGGAACCCCCTCCCCTTTTGTCCAGGGTTAGGACCCCCCTTTTTAAAATGGCTGGATCCGCCCCTGCCGCTTTCATAACACTTATTTTTAGCATACTGAATATTATGATGTTCTTATTTTTAGTTCAGGTCCTGATAAAAAAAAATTACACATTCAGTACAGAAAGAAGTGTTTCAATGAAAGTTTTCGTGTTTTTCTCGGCAGAAATGATTTTGGAATGACACTATACCGGTTTAAAAGAGCTCAAACGATTTTCTTACTGGACAATGGTCACTTCATTGGATATTTCACTGTTTCATGTCGTGAAATTAATGCAGGTTCAAGTCATAACAATGCACAAAACCGGTTCAACTACTTTTGCAAGGCGAAAAAGAAAGTCGAATCGTGAAGCCAGTAAACAATATTTTTTTAATCTGAGCATGCAAATTGAGGATTACGTTATATATTTTATATTAAATATATTTGCAGAATAAAAACATTGGTAATGAGAGTCCCAGACAACTATATTAGTTGACTGTTTTCCCACTAATTCCACGTGTTTTAAGTAGTAGTTTACTTGTAGTAGTCCACAATGCATTGTATTTCATTGAGTCGATTGGTCAGTTTTTCAAGGCCATATTGGCCTTGTGTTTTGGAAATTACTATGCAAATATATTCTGACGTCAGAAAATCTAGAGTTCTCGACCTGTTTAACAAGTAAGGGATAATAAGGTCAACATATTGCATTATTTCTATTGAAAAGTTAATAGACGCCATATGTTAGCTCTGTTTATAGTAAATAATGTTTACAAAATAAAAAAAAGTAACAAATCCAGCGAAATTAGTATATCTTGAAAATGGTCACTCGCGTTAAAATTGTTTTTTAAAATTTTATTTTGACTCGACTTTCGTTATGATCTAGATATACAGGCAACGCGAACCGTGACAGACGGACAAACACACGGAGTAAACGTAAAGTATATCCACTCCCAAAGTCACGTTGAATAAACTTTCTTAACAGACTTAAACAGTGAATATAAAAAATAATATCTACGTCAGGAGCTCAGTGAGTGAGATTATCAGCGCGACTTTTGAAAGCTTGATAAAATGTTAGCAATACTGGTAACCGAAAACAAAGTTACCTGTAGTGGACGAAAACATCCACTTATTTTGCATTAAACCAATGGAAAAATGATTTTCAGACAGTATACCATCATAATGGTTATATTGACACTGACCTCAATGAATCAAAACTTTATACAATGTTTCATCGTTAAATGAAAAGACCGATAGTTTTACCGGTAGTGTTACATGATAAATTGCGAAAAGATGCTGAAATAGACGATATCCCTGCTGAGGTTTTGAAAAAGACATCTCTGTTAACTTTTTATTCCAAATTTATAAATGGATGTTTCAACATCGGTAGAATTCAAGCTCAAAGGACTAGTGGAATATTTTACAATTTCTTAACAAGTAACATAGGATGAAAGAACACCGTGTAAATACACAGTGATTTGTTGTCTTACCATATAGCTTCATGCTGCTGAATTAGCTTTAATTGCATCTGCTCAAAGTAAACTACAACGCATGCTTGATATTTTGTCCACTGGTATACAACATGAAATCTGTTCTTACAATTCAATAAAACTTAGCCTTTCATTTTCGACCCCAGTCATTTGATCGTTCTGGATTTATCATTTACGAAAAATTCAAAATATCTATCTAAAGCAGGCACGAAACTTTCTTGTGGAGAGTTGTCGAATTTGCAATCATACCACATCTTCTTTTTTATATGCATATAACCACAATGGAACTGATATTTCTATAAGGTACTGGAATTTTAGGCACAATTTTGTTAAGTATCATTTCAAAATAGATAAAATTGAGAATGGAAATGGGGAATGTGTCAAAGAGACAACAACCCGACAAATAAAAAACAACAGCAGAGGGTCACCAACAGGTCTTCAATGTAGCGAGAAATTCCCGCACCCGGAGGCGTCCTTCAGCTGGCCCCTAAACAAATATATACTAGTCCAGTGATAATGAACGCCATACTAATTTCCAAATTGTACACAAGAAACTAAAATTAAAATAATACAAGACTAACAAAGGCCAGAGGCTCCTAACTTGGGACAGGCGCAAAAATGCGGCGGGGTTAAACATGTTTGTGATATCTCAACCCTCCCCCTATACCTCTAACCAATGTAGAAAAGTAAACGCATAACAATACGCACATTAAAATTCAGTTCAAGAGAAGTCCGAGTCTGATGTCAGAAGATGTAACCAAAGAAAATAAACAAAATGACAATAATACATAAATAACAACAGACTACTAGCAGTTAACTGACATGCCAGCTCCAGACTTCAATTAAACTGACTGAAAGATAATGATTTCATCATATGAACATCAGGCACAATCCTTCCCGTTAGGGGTTTAGTATCATACCATCATAACATATATGAGAAGAACATAACCCGTGTCATGCCAACAACTGTTTTTAGAATAAATTTGTTTAGTTCCAATGCAAAGACCTTATTAGTGACTCAATATTAACACCAAAATATGCAATCTTTAATGACTTGACAACATTATCGTAATTATATCCCTTCTTAATAAGTCTATTCAAAGGTTTTGTACGTTTCTGAGGTGAATACTGACACCTTTGTGCTTTATAAAGAATATTTCCATAAAAAATTGGATGTGAAATACCTGAACGTATTAGAAGTCTGCATGTTGAGCTATATTTACGAATGATGTCTTTTTACCGATGAAAGAATTTAGTAAATGTTTTGACTAGTTTGTGATATCGAAAACCCTGGTGTAATAACTTTTCAGTAATACATAAATTTCTCTCGTTGAAATCTAAAACATTGTTACATACACGAGCGAATCGTACAAGTTGAGATATATAAACACCATAAGATGGTGACAAGGAAACGTCACCATCTAAAAACGGATAATTAACGATAGGAAATGAAAAATCATCCCTTTTATCATAAATTTTAGTATTCAGCTTTCCAATAGTGATATAGATATCAAGATCGAGAAAAGGGCAGTGGTCATTGTTAGTATTAGCTTTATTTAAAGTAAGTTCAACAGAGCATAGTCTTTAGTTTTCTATGTTGTGTCTTCTGTACTATTATTTCTCTGTTTGTCTTTTTATATTTAGCCATGGCATTGTCAGTTTATTTTCAATCTATTGGTTTTACTCTATATTCCACAAAGACTATTATGAGAATTGCATGTTGTTGAAAAGTTGGCAGAATTCGAAAATACAGAATGACAAAGAGCACTTTTTAGTGATCGGCGTTATATTCAGAATAAACATAAGATATGAAGATACATACCGTTTAAAGATATTTGAAAATCAGAACCGTATGTTCGCCAAAATATGGCTTCATTCGGTCCGGTACAATATCCTGGTCCTATGCAATTGACAGGCACTCCAGACCACCAGTTCTGACAAAAGGACTCTGTGTTTCTTGTAGTCTTGGTTGCGTAGATAATAAAAAAAAAAACATTATGATTACTTAGGTTAACAACCTTAATATTGAGGATTCATTTATGAAAATCATGAACTGTATAAATATCCACAATTTCTTTTGTAAAATATTACGTTCGAGAAATTAGTTAAATAACATATTATAATATTTTTAATCTATAACTTATACGCAAATATTGTTTTTCATATTATACATGTTACATAGATGTTTGATAACAAACATAATTATGAGGCTTTTTATCAATCTCCCATAGAGACAGAGTTATCGTTCTTAGTCTTAGATGAGAAGGAGAACACGATAAATCTGTCTGTATGAGAATTTTTTTTGGGTATATGTGTATTTCAACGTAGTAAAGACATTTGTATAAATTAAGATATTATTATAAAAGCTTGCAGATTAAAGGAACACTTTTAACATATTTAATGAGCAATGTTTAGTGTTATTAATTTTGATAAAATTCAACAAAGTTTTTACTGTTTGTGTCTCACCAGTTAGACGTTTATTGATTGATTTATGTGTAGATTTTAGAAATGAAGATGACAATCAATATGTGACACTATAATACATAAATATATTATCATTCAATCCCGACGACTTTAATCTAAAAAGACTTGTTTCAATATAAAACAATTTTAATATCACAAATTTGATAAGAAAATGAAACTGAGCCACGAGAGAGAATTGTTTGTTTGTTTGGATATTTTGTGATGGAATTAGTGAATAAAAAAATATTTATATTAGTGAATTTTGATTATCTTAGTGGATTTCGAGAACCTAAATAGTTTTTATGAAGACGTAAACAATGATGAGAAATAATCAAAATTTATTTCGAATAAAAGGAGATAAGACAGCAACCCAAAAGACAAATTAAGGTAATTATATAGTGTCAGTTAAGGTGATAATATGAAACTATTTATTGTAGTAATTAAATGCGACCTATTGAACAATTATGATTTATATACCGTCGATGAATTTTAACCACTTCTTACTATGATTCGTCTGTCCTCTCTGATGATATTTTGATAACGCCTTATTTTGATGATAAAAGTATGTGTGGTGTATTTGATAAACCTTAGTCAGATCGTTAGACATTTTAACGTCTTAGGTCGTGACTGTAGCATTTATCTTATAAATAGCTTTTGGATAGACATATTGATGGCTTAGGTCGTAATTTTACCATTTATCTAAAAATCTATTTTTTAGGTTAAGCCGAATTATATAAAAAAAAACAGGCCTTATCGTACCTTGTCTATTTAAATAATTTTTTATTGACAGTTTACTTTTTGTAGCTTATCTATAATGGGGTATTTGGTTTGTTCCCACCCACTACAGTTTTCACTTTCGAGCGAACTAGCAGACCCTATTTTTTCGAACATGATTTGTGATTTAATACGAAGAATCATTTGAACATGCAAATTAGAGTACTATTATTTATAAACAATTTAGTTTGGTAATAGTTCTACAGTAAATTCAGTAAAAGCAAAAAAAAAGTCTACAACAATATGACAATACAATTGAGAATGGAATGTGCCAAAGAGACAACAACCCGACCATAGAAAAAAAACCAGCAGAAGGTCACCAACAGGTCTTCAATGTAGCGAGAAATTCCCGCACCCGGAGGCGTCCTTTAACTGGCCCCTAAACAAATATATGCTAGTTCAGTGATAATGAACGCCATTCTAATACTTTGATATAAGAGTTCTGTTTTAGTGCAAGTTAGATTAAATTATAATATTACAAACATGGCGAATGTATTTTTGATCATTCTTGCAATAAAAATTTACAAAACAAAAAGTAAGTTTTAGTCTTATTTAATCTGTCAGATACCAGCCAAAAGAGTCCTAACCATGAGTACCAATTATCAAATTATTTTCAATGCTGAGATCGAACGTATATTCAAATGTATATCAGGGGAAACACATTTGAACAGTTGTATAATGTTTGAAACTGTATAACAAACTTAAGATATCTCGATGATTTCGATAGTATGTCAAGTTTCACTGCCTTCTTTTTCATGACATGATTTATACAATTAAATAAATACAGTGGATAAGGATTTGTTCGTTAAAAAAATACCATGAGCGATTTTTCCATTGAGTTGAATCTTATTTAAACTATTATTGTGACTTCATGATTACAGTTGTTTTCATAGTTATATCCCTATTTTATCTAATTCTTTATCGATTTATCATTATTCTGACCTATTGATTGACTTTTTATTAATAAACATGTGATTCGTTTGATCTCAGTTCTTCATTGGTCACAATTCGATTATGATTTCAAATTGTCTTGCTTTCCTCTGAATTTCTTTTTGTGACGACACGAAAAAAGGCGATCATGTCTGATGGCGTTATATAGAAAGAACACATTTTGTGCAGCTCACTCGAAAAGAAGGATTAGGATTGTCTGTAATTCGATTTAAATGATTAAAGAAACAGATTCCGCAACAAAATCTTGTGTAATACGATATTTATCAACTCTCGACAGTTACGTTTTAAATATTTAAAACGCTCGGCTGGCTTCGCGTTTTAAATTTGAAAATGTAACTGTCTGCAGTGGATAAATATCGTATCACCCTTGATGCAGTTGTAGAATCTTAAATATACGAACCCAACCTACCACCAATGCTCATACTTTCTATACTTACAAATCAATTCAATTCGTAGTATAAACCCGGTAAAGATATCATATTTTTGAGAAATTTCTTTTTCGAAAATCCTACGGACTGACAAACACTATTTCCATTAAATGATTATGTTTATGATTCTTAAAATGTATCCGTATCAAAAACGACATATTCATACTAAGTATCAAGAATAAGAATAAGAATCTTATCAGTTTAAAATTCAAACAATAGAATTATTACTAAAGAAAAACATATAAATAGCAAAACAATAGACAGAACACAATACAAACATGTAGGATTGAAAACAAAAATTGTTAATATTTATTACATTACTATTTTTGACAACATGCCTCCTTTATAAAGTTATCATTTCAAATATATTGATTATATATTATATTATAAGATAAGACAAACGCACCTTGTCAGAGGCAGATTTCGGAGTGAGGCCCAGGGGGCCCGGGCTCCCTCTTTTCTAAGAAAATTTTAGTTGATCAAATAGGGAATCACTGAAGCATGACATGAGTGGCCCCCTCTCAGGCTGTCCGTTGGCCCCCACTTATAAAAATTTCTGGATCCGCATTTGCTCTGTTTTTTTGTGGTAATCATTCATAAATTAAGAAATATGTCTCCCTCATGCATAGGTCTGGGCCCGTATACATAAAACATATTAACTTAAGTGTTCCTTAAACTTAGATTTCATTAAGAATTCCCCTAGATGAGTAAAATTCTTAGGTCGTATGCATAAAATTACTTAAGTCTTCTTAGGAATACTTAAATCGGAACCTTTCTCTTATTACCGTATGCTATATGTTAGCTCATCGCATGTGCTCATCCGTGTGAAAGTTTGTTTTAATTATTTACATTGATTGAACAATACATACTCTTATCAAAAAACTTAGGTTAATTTGATGTTGGTGTGTAAAACAATTAAAAAATACGTAGCCAATTGAAAAGGTCGTTTTGATGGACGAGCATGGGAAGAGAATAATACTTACTACTTTTACTACATTTATTGCTGTTTGTATAACGTCCAGTTGCAAGTATTTCATGGATGTTCAGGACAAGATCAAATTAACAATAAATCGATACTATAAATACAACAGGTAGACCCCTGAAGGTCGAGGAATATGAATTTAGGCCACCTACAGACCTCTCAAACAATTTATGCAAGGGTTCTTAACGTGGAGAGAGCATGGCACTCTCTTCACGAGGCATTGGACTTAACGTTCCCATTCTGAACGGACGTGGCTGCGAACTTATACATCCAGCACAGTCAAACTGACGCCCTACCTTGGCAAGGGTTTTTTTGCCTGTCGGAAGAATACCAAACTGACCGTATTTATATTCCCAAGTCACCCATGAGGATAGAAGGAAATAACAATATAATAAGTACAGAAAAATCTCATGAGGAGAGATTCTTAAGAGATCGAAAGAAATGGGACAACTTATGCATGGAATGATAAGTGTTAAAATATCAAAATATTTTGAAATTATCCACTAGCATTTTTTTGTTGTTGCAGACAAAACTCACATGAGGAGTTGCTAAATGGGTACTCAACATTATCTTGTATCAACTCATCCAGCTTAATAATGGTATATACTAGTAAAATCTTAGTTGAACAAAAATTTAAAAAAAAATATTTATATGATTTGTCCCAACTCTAAGACACCGACCATTCATTCATCTATCATGGATGTTATTTGATAGAGGGCATACATATATTTTCAACTCTTACAATACATGATCAAGATTATTTTAAGATCGATTTCGATTTAAATAATACATTTTTATCACTTACCTTCTGAGAACAATAATAAAGGGGGTATAATCAATTTTCCATGAATTCAGATCAAAACAGCGTTACTTTTTCAATTAAAGTCCTCCAATCTTTGCTACAACACACATTTTCCGATTCTAATGTTTACTGTAAGGTATTATTATCATCTTAGCATATACCCGAATATCTCCCTTGAAAGTTAGCAATTCATAAAGATGACTTAACATTGCATGCATTCTTACTAGATTTGAAAAAATGAGCAGTCATACAAAATTAGTCGAATCTTTCGGATACACCATCATTTATTTAGGTTACATTTTACCTTCTTTTTGAAATTTGACATATTTTCGATAACAGCAATACATCACTGAATATTTAAGGAAATATGACAAAATAATTGAATGCGGTTTAAATATTACAATAAAATTGAGAATGGAAATGGGGAATGTGTTGGAGAGACAACAACTCGACCATAGAACAGACAACATCAGAAGGTCACCAATAGATCTTCAATGCAGCGACAAACTCCCGCATCCGGAGGCGTCCTTCAGCTGGCCCCTAAACAAATATATATACTAGTTCAGTGATAATGGACGTCATACTTACCTCCAAATCATACACAAGAAACTAAAGTATGTTATATCGACTTCGAATTCCATGGAATAGGTCTTAAAACCTTTCTGATTTTGTACCAGTTAGTGAAAAAAAAATCATGGAAAATTTGCCCTATTACTTTAGAATAAAACTACATATTTGAAAATTTAACCGATTTCCCCAGTCCCCTCAGAAAACATTGATTCTGCATGCCGAAAGATCCCCATCGCTTCATTCATACTATTTTGTACTAACAATGGATACCAGGCGGTGTATTTTAACAAAAACGTTCAATGTTATTTATGTAAGCATGCATGCACGGCGGAATTAAACGAAAAATATTAGCATGAATTCCGTACGTGTAAAAACTGAGTATTGTAGGAATACATAATAGTGAGATTGAGACATAAGGGTAGAATGAAATTGTATAACCACCTCGTATGCCTCTGTTATCGCTTGGTTTTGTTGATAAAACGTGATTTTAAGATAATTTAATTTTTCATTAATATTTAGCAATAAACAAACGAAATATTACTGATTTAATTTTTAATCACTTAATGGTAGGCAATATATATCCATTTTCTGAAAAACACATGAATGATTTCATCTACTTGGAAAATTTAAGGTAGCTCTATAGGTACCTTATACTGAAGCATAATAGAAGGCGTTTTCTTAGTTTAAGGGGATTTATGCATACCACTTACATTTTGTGGGCGCAACTTAAACCAACTATAAGATTTTGCTAAGGAAATCCTTAGTTTTAGACTTTTAATGCATACCACTAAGGTAAAAAGGGCGGAGTTTTTTTTTACTTAAGTGTTTACTGAGGAAAATCTTAACTTAAGTAGCTTCATGCACACGGGCCCATATTCCTTATTCGATGTGGATAGAGTTTAGGCCCTTTTTGATAAGCTTTTTATATCTTGTTTAAGGTTTTTGATATTCAATTGTTTTTTATTCGAGTATTACTGAAGGGACATACATTGTCAAAATGCTCATTCAGTACCGTCAAGGTTATTTGTTAATGACCGTTTGGTTATTAAAATTATCAATAATTATCGATCAGATAGCTAGACATATTATCAGACAAGTAAGTTTTGTGTAAAAGTAAAATGCATTTTTTTGGGATTAAAATTCAACAACAGCTGTAATCTAAACAAGTTCGAAGAAGTATTTGTATTATACTAACAGCATGAGTTAGTACAAGTGTATGTCCAATAGATATATCAAATCTATAATTCAATCAAACAATTTAGGTTTTGTAGAATATAATAAGTGATGATAAGGGAACAACGAATGATTTCTATAATAACCAAGAGGGAGCAGCAAAGCACTATGTTCAAAATTCGTTAATTCTTTTTTAATATATGAAGGCGGTACCGATTTTATATTTTGAAGACATTTCTTTTTTACAAAATTATACGCACTGGTAAACACTATTGTTATGTCGTTTTCACATTTCGATTGAATGATTTTGATTCCGAAATGTATCTGTAATAAAACAAAAAGACATATTTGTACTAATTATAAAGTATTTTACTGAATTTCATTGAAGTAACATGCCAAATTAGGGCCACACCTCGATTTACATAGCAATTTACAAATATGCATTTAAAGATGCAATTAATATAAATAAGCAAAGACACAATGTCTTTTTAAAATAAATTATATTGCCAAGAAAACAAAAATGTCAAAATAACATACAGAATAGGAAAACTAGAAAACCGCAGAAAAAAAGAGAGAAACGAAAATTCGAAATCTTAACCTCGTAGCCTCCAACTTTTAGTTATTCATACATATATATTATTCCGACCGTATTTAGACCTGTTATGCAATAATTGTAACGAAATTTCTTGTATTTCATGTGTTGCTTCATATCAGTTAAATGCATCAGAGCAGTTATAAAATGTCTCAATTTGTTGATACCTCTGCTGGTTGAAGAAATGATTTTATTAACATAAACATAAATATGTTGTTATTAAAAATTATTTTCTCTGCAGAAAGTAGCGTTATATTTCTATTTTTATGGGTTCATAAGGAGTACAACACCAACGTCATTTTCCTTTGGTTGTCAAGGACGTTTAACACATCCATCATCATCATCATGCAATTCCTTTGTTAATAACGTATGGACCAATCAAAAACTCACAGCAATAACACTCCCATAATGCAGCATAATTTCTTCAGTGGTTTATTGATCCGACTATAGGTATTTAAGCTATAACCATCGTCGTTTCAGGCTTTCTCTGAATTACCTTTCAGATAGCTAACATGGGAAAAACAACTCTGCTCGTTTTGTTTGTGGCAATAACAATAATTTATCAGTATAAAGGTAAATGTTAAATCAGGACTTTTTAATAATGATAAACGAATTTTACAAATATGTATCGATGTAGGCAGAGGTTGTTAAATACGTCTACCTCAAGCATTGGTTTGGGAAATCAGATATCACTAACATGACTTGTGTCTATTTAGTATGTCATTGCTATTAAAAAAATATGGAATACATTGTGTTTAATTTTAAAAATAAGTACACCGCATACTTCCAATTTGTAAGACTTTCATGTTCAATTCATCAACGGCTGTTAAATAATTGATAGTCTTTAAGGAATATGAATTTGGTGTTCATGTTGTTTAATTGTTAACTTTTTTGTGAAGTAATTTTGTGAGTTGTTTCTTATTTTGTCATCATTTTACTTCTGGTTTGAAAGATTATGAGTAAGTAAATTGAACAAAACTCGAAATTCTATCCGAAGGAAAGTGTTGTTCAGTATTGTTTTTCAAATACCAATTAATTTAATAAGATAAAAAAATTATTTTCATCCTTTTTTTACGAAACACTTACACATTACTGTATCAAAATGTTCTTCAAAACAAACGTTTAGCATGCGCACATATCACATTTATAATCTATTTTTATCTTTGTGAAGTAATTATAAAGTCTTTCAATACTTTGACCTTTTTATTTTAGGGGGGGGGGGGGTTTCATGTTGTTCAATTGCAATTTTTCTGTAAAGTAACTTTGTGGATTTTTTTCTTTTTTCGTTGTTTTATCTAGTTAAATCACTGATTCATTCACAAGAATATAATACGTAACACATTGCAGATTTTCGTAGAAGTACAGGGTTTGATTTATTTATCTCATGAATTATTTGTTATAATATTACAGGCGAACCGAACTTTGCATGTACCAAACGAGATGGATATTGTTCCGATTCTGATAGATGTCAATCATCAGGAGGTTATGTGGAAAAACTAGCTTTTAAGTGCAAGTGTGGTAATGCATGTTGCAAATGTACTGGTAAGTAACGAATCATAATTATCGTAGGATTTCATACCGACCGATATGATTATTGCTCAGGCCTATCTGCTAGCCATGAATACAAATTTGAGACAAAAAGCCGTATATGTACGCAAAATCTATTTATTTGGAAGATATTCTGTGTCCTCAAAATTTTGAACAATTATTCTGAATGAATTGAAAACAAAGTATAGTCATTCCATGACATAGATTAAAGAGACATTAGAGTGCCAATCTTCAATCTCTTATTTTGAATTTTCGAAAATTTTCTAAATCGACTACATCAGATGTATTTGGCACAACCTTTCGCATTTTTTGGTTTTCAACGCTCTTCAATATGTTCAACTTCATTCTTTTTTTGACCCTTTTTAATTTTTTTTTCATTCCAGTGTCACTGGTGAGAAGTTTGTAGACGAAACGCGTGTAATCCTTGTATCTTTTATAGGTTTATTACATACCACTATAAGGATGTCACAAGTAGAAATGGATTTGCTTATATATTCCTTAACAATGCAGAAAAACCCCGGTGTTGGGGGAGTTTTGTTTATGATTAGAACACGTATCAACGTATCTTATATCAATATAAACGAAAATCATCCAATATAAACAAACTGCACTGAAACTTGAAGTATTCCATTATTTCTCCGTATTCGGGTTATAATAAATGAATCAGAATCTGCTTACCCACCTAGGCAATTGAATACATCTCTGTTTATGATGGAGGTTTTTTTTGTCAATTTTTTTTCAATGAAACTCTGTGAGCACTGGTTTATTTGACTTTTTTCCCCTGTTTTGCGATTTTGGTTCCTCTGTTTCTTCAAAATATGAATTTAGATTTAGTAATATTTAATTGATCCCAAAACAGTTTTCTGCTGTGAAAAATCAGTTAACCACCCATCCTTTTATTCATAGACACATGTCCTAATGGTTCTACGTGTATGAGTGAAGGTGAAACATGTAATGGCATGACAGATTCAAACGGATGTTGTGGCACCAGGTTTTGTTGTACACCTATTATGACAACGACACCTAGATCAACAACACCTATCATGACAACGACACCTAGAACAACAACACCTATTATGACAACGACACCTAGATCGACAACACCTATTATGACAACGACACCTAGATCAACAACACCTATTATGACAACGACACCTAGATCAACAACACCTATCATAACAACGACACTGGAAACATGTAAGCAATTTACATGTAGCTTTCACAGATAATAAAAAAATGTTAGGTGGAACATTTATACTTTATCATACTTGATTGAAGAATAAATAGTCATACAAAATCAAATCAAATATTAATATTCAATAAAAAAAATAATTTTGGAACGAAAACAAACAACTAAAACATACGAAATATTACTATATCAGAAAATCTTCAAACTAAATTAACAGTAAATCACAGATAAATCTGAAAAAAAAATCTATCGGCTTTAAATATGAACTCCCGCAGATTAGACAGTCTTGATTCATTCCAACTTCAACAAACAATGGCTATTTTAGTAAAGGAACTGATGTACTGATTGAACCTCATTAATAAAACATTTTTTTTTTCTAATGCAACAGACAAGGAAGTAAAAAATCTACCATAGACAAGACACAGATATAACAACTTTCAACATGTTCAAACTATCTTCATTCCTAGAGATTATTAAGTCATCACAAATGTCGTCTAAGAATTTAAAAATTCTGAACACAAATAAAATTCATCATAAAATCATGGAAAAGGTTAAGCGCCAAAAGATCATTTATACAGAGCAGAAAATCAGAATGAATAGTTAGATTCAATTGTCAAATCCTACTAACTAAACACCACACAATCATCAACTCTATTCAATTAAAAGATTGGAGAAGATGCTGCAAAAAGTTGAATTTAAAAAGGCAGATATAATTTGAAGATAATTATAAAACCCTTGTATGATACACATCCTGTTTGACGGTTAGTCCCCGAGGGTTTCACCTACCCAGTAGCCCAGTACTTCATTACTAGTATTTTTGTTATACATGGCAGTTATAAATTTTAAAAACAATTTTTAATTGAAAAAAAAAGTTACACCCTTTGGGTTATTTTCCGAATTTGACTATATTATAATTCCTTTTCGGTTATATTAGCTCTACAAAAACATATAAAATTTTGAAGTTTTAAATCTGTTGGTCTGAAAAATCACCAAGCAGACATTAATTGAAGAAATGTGCACCTGGTCCAGTAAAACCTGGTAGCGTTAGTGTCATTAAATTTAGTTAGATACACGATAAAATTAAGATAGGGCTAAGAGCCTGGTATCAAATGTTATGCAGTCGTCAGATCAAGTTGGTTAACTAAAACCTCATGATGTATATGTTCATCAGACTAAATGGGCCATTCCATTTAATTTCTGCACAGGGGGGGGGGGGTGGATGGTTACCTTGTCAAAGACCCCCTTAAGAAAATTTTAAGGCAAATTTCAATCCCTCAGATGCTTGGCTTAAAACTCCTCACATGCCAAATTGTGTCATCAGCCCCTTAATTTTTATATATTAAGACAAGAAAAGAACCCACAGAAACAAAATATGGGTACCTCTCAGATATATTATGAGCCAATCGATACCCTAAGAAATTACTTTAGATACCCCTCAGAAAAAACATCACCCCCTTTTCAGATATTAAATGGAATGGTTCAATGCGCTTCACAATTCTACTTCCGTGTTATAAGTGCCAAATATTCAAGGGATCATTGGTAAGAAAACAGAAAAAAAGTTAAGGTCATTATCACTGAAAAGGCTGACGTCATAAATACATGCACATTACAGTTCTGTTTCGTTTTATAAGCTCCAAATATTCAATACAAGGTGTCATCTATAGAATATTATGAAACGATTGAAATAAAAGAAAACTATGATGAACGTCTGCCTCGAATCAGGAATATGAGAATAACACGAACTATCCTATTTAATCGGGTTTACGGGAGGATGTTTTGAAAATAAAACGTTGAAAATAAATAGGTTAATTTTGGTCTATATTTAATAATCATTTATGTAATACGTCTACTGGTTGACTTATAGTATCTGAAGGTTTCATCAGCCTCGTAATTTAATACTTTTGGACTGGCATGGCAACATGGATGTATTGTTTTATTGAAATTTGCTGTAGTTTTAAAAAAATAACCATTTTGAATCACATAATGTGTCTCTCTCATACACAGCTCTCGTCCGGTTTTAGCTATACAATGTTTTTTTGTTTTTATTATGATAGCTCTCAAACAATGTATTTAGAATCTTATGACCTCCAATATATTTGAGGAGACATTAACTAAAGTAATGCGCACTGGACGCAGTTAAAATATGTACTGTTTATATTATTAAATTAAGTTGATAGGATTAAGGTGGTACCAAACACCTCGACTAAAATTAGTATTACGAGCAAGGTATCAAATGTTTTACGGTCGTCAGATCATTGTTGTTAATAAAAAAAAAAAAAAAAAAAAAAAACACTCATGAAAGGGATATCAAAATCCTTTAGTCACAGAACGAAAGACATAACAGTAGATGAAAAATAAAAAGACAAACAACAGTAAACATATGCTGTGCTAAAAATTGGATAACTATTGTTTGTAATGTTGTCAAAATAAGTACTATAAATTCATTTAATAATTTTACAGGTGTACCGAATCCTGCCTGTAATTGTAGGATCGATTGTCTTGATGATGAAGATGAATCTGATTTGGAGTGCTGCGGATTGAGATGTTGCTCGTAAGTTTTAGTTAACAAACCAAATAATTAAATTAATTACCTTTAAAGCTCTTAAGGGTTTACCCAATTACTTACCTATAATAGAGTTGGCTCGTTTAATGTTCATCAAATTTTAAAAGATATTTACTTTGGCCAGTTGACAGAAATATAAAAATTTTGAAATGTTTTATCCACACAATTTACAGGAATAATTTCATTGGATCATTTAACAGTTTGACAAACAATATTTTTAAACATTGAGAAGCTTGCTTTCTCTAAACTATTAGTTTGTACTTAAAATGTTCAGCTGAGTTTAAAGATTTAACTCCATAGGTGTTCTGTACCCCCTCAAAATTGAATAGACATTGCCTAAATTGCAAGGTTATAATCTTAAAGCAAGAAGATTCATTTTTTACGAATTCCCCTAAATTAAACCGTGATATGTGTTAATTACTCGACAACTTCTTGTTTTTTGTCAATGTTATAGTGTGGTTAGGAATGGAAAAGTGTGTGCATAGCCACTTTATTAAAATAGCCATTATAATAATCAACTGATGACATGCATTTTCTATATAGTCTGTACAAATTCAAACAATTTACTTGGACTACTAATGCATGTCTAATATTCAAGTAATACAAGCTTACAAAATACTTGATTTTTGCTTTATTTTAGAAAATAAATACTTAATATACTTAATATTTTGTTATTTCTTTTTCCATGAATTTCATATACATTTTTTACTTTGGACCTTTTTATTATTATATATGTTAACGATACAATTATATCGTTTCAGAACACCTTTTCGCTAACCTTACTTTGACGCTAACAGAAGACAAAATTGTGTGTGTATATCTACAGTTATAATAAAATAATATAAAACATTGTATAGTATTGATATTGTGCGTATGACAATTCTTTCTCGGATAACTTTCGACACCAAAACGTAAGGAAACCACAGGGATGAATTAAAACCCAAAACGAAAATATACAAGACGGTTAATCTCGAAATAATCGTAAATGTCTTTTATTGTTTGTCATTGCTACGTCCTTCTTTGCATTGTTTTGGACCCTCAGATAATGTTGAGGACAATCGTATGTTGCAATCTTGAAGATTATATTTCCAACTTCTTTAAAACATACTTTTATCCCAGTTTACTCTTCAGTTCCAATCCAATTTTGTCAATATAACATAACTATAACAACTCTCATACAAGCGGAAGGTTTAGCTAGCCATAAAATCAGGCTTAACCCATCATTATTTTTCTTAAAATGCTTGTACCAAGTCAGGAATATAGCAGTTGTTCGTAGCTAGTTTCATTGATTGATGATGTTTGATCTTGGCAGTTTTTATATCTTCCCCTTTTTAAATTTGCTTTGGAGTTCGGTATTTTTGTTGTATTTTTTAAAATAGAAAACGTAGAAATATAGAACGTTTTATCTGAGAACATCCAACGTTGGTTCATGTTAAGATGATTTTGTGTTCAAATTCTTTATAAACCATTATTCTAAGTGACATACTTTGATTATCCATCTGATGAGTTAAGCCTTTTTCAACTGATTTTAATAGTTTGTTCTCATGTTGTACTGTTATACCACTGTCCCAGGTTTAAGGGAGGGTTGGGACCCTGTTAACATGTTTAACCCCGCCAGATTATGTATGCATGTGCCTGTCCCAAGTCTAGAGCCTGCAATTCAATGATTGTCGTTTGTTTATGTGTTACATATTTGTTTTTCGTTCATTTTTTGTACATTAATAAGGCCGTTTGTTTTCTCGTTTAAATTGTCATTTCGGGTCCTTTTATAGCTGACTTTGCGGTATGAGCTTTGCTCACTGTTGAAGGCTGTACGGTGTCCTATAATTGTTAGATTCTGTATCATTTTGGTCTCTTGTGGAGAGTTGTCTCATTGGCAATAATACCACATCTTCTTTTTTATATTTGATTAGCCATTTTTACCCACAAACAATGAGTTACACAGTTAGATTAACTAAGAGTTCATTTGGCAGCTACTGATAAAGTTTTTGACATCTTTTATGGAATTACCAGTCGATAATTTCAGAAATTTGAATTTGGCTATTCCTTTAGGTCCAATTTGGTCAGTTAGGTCCAAACGCTTCATCGTAGGTATACATATAAAAATAAGGAAATAAGGTACCATTGCCAATGAAACAACTATTTACCAGATTTCAAATGACGAATATAAAAGCAAAATTATCGTACAGTCTTAGACCTTGAGAAAAAAAAAACAATACCGTATAGCCAGCTATAAAAGGCCCCGACATGAATAATGTAAATCAATACAATCGGGAAATTAGTCTAATTTATACAATATAATTTACAGACCCTGGATTTCAAATATAAGTTGTGAGCGTTCCTGATGAAGGTTTATCCAATAAACCGCTTCTCAATTTTTGAAATTTATGGTGTGTTGCTATCATTGGATAACAAAATAACAATTGTATTAGTTTGAGGTTAAGCAATGTTATATTGAATTGACGCATCCAGTCTCGCTTTTTTATTTTAGTTCATCCGATTTCCTCAGTTTTTGTTTGCTACTTTGATTTGTATAAGTGAGGCGAAAGATACCAAAGGGACATTCAAACTCATAAGTCGCAAATAAACTGACCATGCCATGACGTGTATTGGAATCAATTGTGCCCCTCTTCTTGTCGACTTGTTTCTTTATTATTGTGAGGCTGACTTCACACAGGAATTTCTGATGATGAAAGATAAGAAGTTAGCAATATCCTTTAACTTTACTTTCCGCTATACAGATGATGTTCTCTCACTACTAGTAAATAAATCAAAATCTGGTGACTATGTTGAACGCATTTATCCCATCGAACTAGAGATATAAGATACAACAGATACAGTCAAGTCTGCTTCATATCTCACTTACATCTAGAAATTGACAATGAGGGTCGGTTGAAAACAAAACTTACCGACAAACGAGATGATTTCAGCTTCCCAATTGTGAGTTTTCCATTTATATGTAGCAACATTCCAGCAGTGCCTGCATATGATGTATATATTTCCTAATTGATACGAAATTCTCGCGCTGGTATTTCCTATCCTAATTTCCTTAATAGAGGGTTGCTGCTCACAAGGAAGCTATTAAACCAAGAATTCCAAAGAGTGAAGTTGATATCATTCCACCGGAACTTTTACGGACGCTATCACGAGTTGGTTGACCGTCATGGAATAACCGTTTCACAGATGATATCGGATATGTTTCGTACGGCGTAACATCAATCCCTTCCCGTTTTATGAATGTGACCTACCGAATGAGACTATTTACCGGATTTGTAATAATATGAGCACAACGACCAGTGCCAAATGTGGAGCATGATCTGCTGATTCTTCCGGAGCACCTTTGATCAACCCCAGTTTTTGGTTGGGTACGTGGTGCTCAGTCTTTAGTTTTCTGTGTTGTTTCTTGTGAACTATTGTTTGTCTGTTTGTTTATTTTTTTTTTATTTTTAGCCATACCGTTGTCAGTTTATTTTCGATTTATGAGTTTGAATGTTCCTCTGGTATCTTTCGCCCCTCTTTTTTTGTGTCTTGTCAAATTCAAGAGTTTGAAATCAGTAAAATATTGTTGACCTTTGTCGTATAACGATACATATTAGTTCTGATTATCTCATGCCGTTTGTTTTTTTCTCGTACTATTGTACTGATCTCCCTAGGACTGAGGACGTGGTGAAAATTTGTGCTCGTCAACATTTTGAAATTTAAGTGAAATAGTCGGGAGATAAGACAGTTATAGTTAACTTTGTCATTAAGAAATGATTTGGAGAAAGTTGGTTGAAACAAACCCAAATTTAATTGACACTTTTGTCGACCCATTAATTCAAGTAAACTCGATTGATTTCGTGCAATGGCGGCCACCCAATTGACACCTGTCGACATTAAAATAAACTCTAGAAAAACAGTTTTAGCTACCGAAGCAACCTTCGAACACTACCCTTCCCCAAGAAAACGCTATCTGTCACAGTCAGATGATGATGATGTTGCGAAGGCTTCGAAATGCAAGAAAAGTAAAAATGATAGAGACAATGTAAACCACTCCCAATTTCGCAAACGACAACGCACACTTGGTGAATATGATATGCAAATTGGCAAACAGTTTAGACACCATATAAGATAGAATAGTACGACGAATAAGTGATAAAGAGGAGAGTATAGAGTGTAAATTGACGGCAAAATTTAATACCATAATTACAGACCGGGTACAGAAAGCAGTCAAACAGGTCCGTGATAAAATAAGTGTATTTAAGATAAATATGAACCATTTGATAAAACTTTGAGTGAGATAGTGTCAAACAAACAAAACACTACAGCCGAAAAATCTGTCGAATGTAAATTTGTAATAATTTCCCAATTAATCCGAGGGAAAATTCACACAACACCGCCCTGAAGTTAAATTTAGAAACAATTGTCAAGAACGTGTTGAAACTCTAAAATGTAAACATTACAAGCGTGTCACGAAGATCGAGTTATGATAAAAGTAAACCAGGAATAGTTATGATGTCACTTTGCGATATCGAAAGCAAACGAAAGGTAATGAAAGCTAAACAAAACAATTGAAAGATAGCATGACATATAGAGATTTTTACGAACAAGACAGATGATAAAGGTATACTCGATGCAAATAATCGTAGACTTCAAAAAGCCACCGGAAAGGATTTAACCTCAGTGGCTGGTTAATACAAAAAACGGACAACATGGACGTTAACAAACTGAAAACAATAACCGCAACACAAATGTGAACAACACAATCGAAATATACAGACCCTAGCGAAACAACACATAGACTGGCATGCACAATGGTTTTAGATATAATGATTCAAATGGTGGATCTTTTAATGTAAACTATGGGGATCGATATTGTTGCAGTCGAGGCCGAGATCATGGTAGGCATCATTAACATAAGTGCGGTTTATAGAACATAAATAGTTGTATTAAGTGTGCAAATAGCGATAAAAATATATTAATAAATGACTGCTTCATAAAACTGGATCTATCCGTGAAATGTTCTTGAGTATAACTTTTTTATGACATGTTATAACATAAGACTTAGTAAAAGAAGTAAATATAGCTGATATTACTGGGCTGATGATAGATGAAGTAACTGACATTTTTTGTAATTGAACCGTTAGTTTGCTGTATATAGTATGTTGATAGAGCTGGGTGCCCAACAATCCAATTCCTTTTTATAGCTGACCTTTTAAAGAAATCAGAATTCACAGATGCTGCAACAATTGTAAAAGAAATAAAGGTGACATAAGTAAGCTCCGAAGCCTAGCAACAGATTGTGCATCTGTGATGACTGTAACATAAATAGTGTGGCTGCACATTTGAGAAAAGAACACTGTATCTGTCACAAACATGCACTTGCATGTGCTGACACAAAGACAGAACTGAAAGAAATTGCTCTCGCACAGTTGACTTTGATACAATTACGGAAGTTTTTTCAAAACTCTCCGAAAAGAACTGCGGTTTATTACAAACCTAAAGAAGGTACATCAAATTTAAAGCTGAAAGAAAGTTCCAGAAAAAATGGTTACAAAGAGACTGAAAAAGGCATGTACAACTCGCTGGCTCTCTTTTGATTTAACAGTTCAAGCTATTTTTCAAGATTATGCAGCAGTTATGTAAACCTTAAGTCAGTTGAGTGAGATAGAAACGGCAGCCTATGGATTGTTATAGAGAATGAAGAAAACAAGATTTCTTGGAACACTTTACATCTTAAAATGCATACTTCTACCCTTATCAAAATTGTCATAGATTTTTCAGAATGACAAATTGATTTCAGTCAGATTGGACCCAGCATTCAGTACAAAATTGACAAAATAAAATAAATTTCAAAATCTAAACAACCTCTGGAAGAAACGAAGAAAGATTTAAAATATGAAAAGATTACTATGGTAACAAATGAATTTAATGTCAGTGCTACTGATTACAAGCAACTGAAAACGCTAATGACCAAGTCTGTCATAGCCTTTCAGGAAAACATAAATTCCAGATTTGAGGATGCTCTCTCTGTTCTGAACGCATTTGATATTTTCAATCCTGTATCTATTCCAGAGAGAACTGATAAAGAATTCAAAGATTATGGTTTTACATCATTACTAAGCTTGATGGAATCGTTCTATCCTAGCATTGAACAAGACGAGAAAATTTTAAAATGAAATAGTAACTGAATGGAATAAGATAAAATACAATAGGCTTGAATGGAATCACAGAATAATAGATGATAATTCTTTAAATTTTAGCAAAACACAAATGATGCTAAAGATGATGTTAATTTAGCTCGCTGATATTTGCCAATCAATGCCAGTTGCAAATGCCTTGGCTGAGAGGGGTGCAAGATCAATTAAGAGAATAAACACTAGACTCAGAAGTTCTCATAAGCAAGACATGATAATGACATTAATGAATGCATCAATTAATGGCCCCAACACCGGAGATAGTCAGCAAGTAACAAAGAAATCAGTAAAACGTTGGAGAAGCAAAATAGACAGAAGAAAACTTTCAAAACAGAGACCCAACAATAGGAAAAATTAAAGTGAAGGAGCACAAGACAATGTAATTCAAACATTTGAAGCTGAGTGTCTGACTGATGTAATCGAAGACAATCCGCAAGAACTTACAAGGAAAGAAGTGAGAGCTGCATGTAAACAGACGATGGTTGAATTTGTGTAAATGGATGATAATGATGATGATGAAAGTGATAATGACAGTGAATATGACTTTGATTTAAATAAACGGAAAATTTAAAGTGAAGAAAATGTTGAATTGTTTTATTTCAATTTAAAAAAAAAGTAATAATTACACTACAGGTGACACTCTGACAGATTCACAATATATGACCCTAATTACTTACACTAACAATTGACACAGTTATGATTAGAACGCGGCAATAATAGTTATCAAAGGTACCAGGATTAAAATTTAATACGCCAGACGCGCGTTTCGTCTACATACGACTCATCAGTGACGCTCAGATCAAAATAGTTATATAGCCAAACAAGTATTAAGTTGAAGAGCATTGATGACCCGAAATTCCAAACAGTTGTGCCAAATACGGCTAAGGTAATCTATTCCTTGGATAAGAAAATCCTTAGTTTTTCTAAAAATTTAAAGTTTTGTCAACAGGAAATTTAATAAAATTACCATATAATTGATATTCATGTCAACACCGAAGTGCTGACTACTGGGCTGGTGATACCCTCGTGGACGAAACGTCCACCATCAGTGGCATCGACTCAGTGGTGTATATAGTTATTTAAGGTACAAGGATTATAATTTAATACGCCAGATGCGCGTTTCGTCATCATAAGACTCATCAGTGACGCTAAGATCAAAATAGTTATTAATACGTTATTTCAATGATGCAGATACTGACCCTCAAACTAATATTATATGGTCTGATTATGATAAAAAATCAAGACTTCTCACGTTGAACGATGAAAAAAAAACCGTTTTCGGAGAGGAATTTGGACCCAAATCTCTTCAAGTCGGTGATTCAGATCCATTATAAATGGAATAAACTATTAACCATTACACCGTTTTACACAACTTACAAATGTTAAGTGCAAGGAATTCAATGCCAATGGTGGATTATACGGGAATTCGATAACATAAGGAAAATGATAAACATGTGTTTAAAGGTAGTTATATACCTATATAGAGTTATTTTCTTTCAGAACGACAGGTCAATCTTTTTCAGAATCAACCCGGACGATACCATGTTTCAATGAAATATGCTCCAAGGCATAAAGTAATGACCTGTGTGAGGTCATTATTTTACTTGATAAAAATGCAATCTATAATTTACTTCAAAATTTTATTCGTCTGATAGTTTTTTGTTGCCGATTTGGAAATTTATTTTTTAAAGTTCAATCGATGATAGGTGTAAAAGAAACCGTCATTGCCCGCATTTTAATTTTAGAAACAAATAACGTGAAGTTTTGTTAATTTATCGATACAATAAAGAAACATTTTCATATATGTGAGATGAATTTTAATGTAGACTTTTATAAAAGAAAGCCAGATTTAACATATTCGTGTGTAAAATTTGAAAATCTTATTGAGTCACACTGAATAGGTTGATTGATTTTTGGTTGCTTGCTTAACGTCTAGTGGCAAATGGTTCATGCATGTTCAGGACGATACACACTGAATAGGAAATCATACTTTGACCTACATGTATTTATATTCGTCATCGTGTCAGTTCTTAACTTTTTTAAATTTATGTATACCTTTTACTCTATCAAATGTTCAACTAATAAGATAATCTTATTTTCTATTGAATAACATAAACGTAACTCACAAAAAGGTCGGGTGCGGAGGGTATATCATTATATCCTGATTATCTATTAATAAAAATGTATTGCTATTCAAAAGACAATCTTTCTGAATTTTTCATTCGATTCAATTAAAATTGTTAAAAAAATAACCACTTTTCCGTGATAGAAATGACATTACAAATAAAAAAAAAACATAAAAAAACATACGCCCTCACCCTTTTCCATAATCTAAGTGGTACAATAAATTACTTACAATGTGTCTTGTATTTGTCATACACCGTTATCGGAAAGTTACAATACATTTGTGTCTTACTTCATGCAGTTACAGTATATTTTTATTGTGTATGGATGATAAATTTTAAAAGGTTTATATCTAGATTAATTAGTGAGTTGTATTTCACATTCTACATGAGCCGTAGGGCGTATTAAAACCTGGACGCATTAGAAAGAAATATCCCAATTTAGTGTTGTCGGTAAAAAAGGATACTAAATTTTTCAAATCTTTATCAAAAATAATATTCTTTTGACGGTATATAAGTCAGATAATGCATATTGTAAGGTTTTTCTTGTCGTAGAACACACCTCCGGGTGTCAGGATTGCTCAAAGAAAGACCTTCCTACGGTCGGTCTTTCATTTGATCATTCCTGTCCCCCCTCGGTGTGTTCTACGACAAGAAAAACCTTAAAATATGCATTATCTATAACATAAATCGAAAAATCTTGATGTAAAAATCAAAAACATGAGGCCCGAAAACTTTACAATTATTGATAATAAAGACTAAGAAAAAGAAATACCAGTAAACAATCCTAATAGTGATGACAATGAACTTTAATGAAACAAATCTAAAATCTTGAGTTGATTATATTGATAAAGAGACTGACAACATTGAAAAGTACAGTGAAGTAGATGAACACAAGACAGGAAGTAATGATACATGTATCCCAAATCATACAAACAGTAAGGAAGTTATTGTTGAATCAACTCATGATCAAAGAGATTGTGAATGTAAAAAAAAAGATATCGATAGAATCAAAGAAACATTACATAAAATGGAACTGCTATCTGTTGAGAAAATTCAAACAATTGACAAAGTAAATGAACTTGCAAATAAACTGATATTCCTAGAAATATCTAGTAACAAGATGTGTCATAAAATTACAAAAATGCCACCATTGACAAAGGTAATTAAATCTGAAATGAATATAAGTTCTGAAAAAATTGAAATGGAACACACCAAAAAAAGAAAAATTGCTGACAAAAATATTTGGACACTATTAACATGGAAGCACAAAAATATATCAAAGAAATGTGTAAAAAATGTTGACAACACAGGATACAAAATACAGTCAAAATTGTACATTCAACTGAAAAAATTGATAAAACATGCTTGACAGAAATAATTGATAAATTGGAAAAAAGTGATAAATTTTCAAAAACAAAAGAAAAATCTGAATCGCCAGAACATAAAATATCAACAGATTGAAATCAAAAGAACCACTAAGCAATACAGACGTATCAATTATAGAACATCAGTGGTAAAAGATCAAGAGTCAAAAAAAAATACAGAAATAAATAGGTGAACATAAGTGCCTTGAAAGAAAAATACAATTAGTAGTTTTAGAAGCTTTATTCAATCACAAAACGTCAACATGCCTGTCACCAATGTGGTTATACAAGTAGGTCTAAATGATTCAGATTTTGATGACAGTGTAGATCAAGTTATTCCTCCGTTTTTGGAATTATTGAAGAAACAGAAAAGAGTATGCCCTCTGACTGCAACATCTTTGTAGGAAAAATTGTGCCTAGATACTACAAAAATAGAACAGAAACACAAAAAAACTTATAAAAAAGGCTAGACTTTAATAAAATCCTTTAAAATCACACTGAAGAATATGGATTTATCATTAGACAGAATAAGCTGACTCGAAATGACTTCATGGAAGGAACACATCTGTCTTTAGAAAAAGGGGTTCTTTCCTATGTCAGAAATTTAAAAAATATGTTGTACCCAATGTAAAGAATCAGTTCTTGGAACAATCAACAAAGGAAAGAAAGAGTTCAGTACAACTGAGGCTCTGATCAGACGAGTGTAATGAGGAAAATATTCAAACATTTTTTATGCATGTGTGTATGTTTGAATAAAGTAAACTAGGACAAATTAATATCACATCAAATGCATTGTTAACAACAAAATTACGGAGAGATAATATTAAAGTAGTAGATTTTTGTGTGAAAGTTTTATTGTCTGTCTGTCTGCATGTATGTCTGTTTGTCTGTCTGTCTGTATGTGTCTCTGTATGTATATCTGTCTGTGTCTCTGTGTATCATTATAGTTACATAAAATTTAATTATCAACACAATTCAAACACACGGCTTTGTATTCGAACGAACGAATATTCATCATTACAAAAATTCCTTACTCCAAAAGAATTTATTGTCAAAAGAACGGCTTTAGCGCTATAGCTACCTCTAGCACTAAAAATCAGTGAAAGTCTGAAATGGTCTATATCTGTACTCGACTGTACTGATTTTTACTCGACCACTCTGAATTCTTCTGAAATTTACTTCATAACACTCAACGGTAGTCTAAACCATACTTAACAGTCTGGAATTATACAAGTACTTTACCATTTTATACAAGTCTGAACCATACTCGACCTAGTCTGAACCATACTAGACCAAGACTTAACAAACTAGACTTCTTCTTTGTATCTATGAAGTCATTTTTATCAATTTAGGAAATATTTTTGAGCTTATTTTAAAACAATATAATTACATTTATGGTTGAAAAATCACATACATAATTGTAGAGTACTATATCTATGGCCTTTAAAGCGCAATCACAAATCAAAAACTTTATTTGCAAAACAACCATGCAGGAACCGTGATATGTTGTAAAAATCATGGTCATTAGTGGTAATCTATCATCAGCATAAAGTTTACCTTTCCCCAATTACATCGATATTACAAGATTTGGCGGTAATTACCATAATAGTTGTTTTCCTTTGTTTGAGATCGTTCTCTACAGCAAAGTAAGAAATAAATGGTGGATACTTGTTTATTAAAATGCGCAGAAAAAGTTGGTAAAACTAAAAAATGACTACTTTGGTGTTCTAAATACCTATATTAATATCCAAAAACAGTAAAATCTCAAAAATACTTATCTCCGAGAAAAATTCATAATGGAAAGTCCCTTATCAAATTGCAAAATAAAAAAAAATCTCAAACACATCAAACAAATGGATGACAACTGTAATATTCCTGACTTGGTACAGGCATTTTCTCATGTAGAAAATGGTGGGTTGAACATGGTTTTATAGCTTTCTAAGCCTCTCACTTGTATGATAGTCGCATCAAATTGACAACGCTGCGTGATCTAAACAAACAGACATAAAAGGTACAAATGTCAATAATACAGTAGTCAAAATTGTAATCCTTTTTACTAAAAAAACATACACACATGTAACAAAGAAGCACACAAGGGCATACATACCAAGCATATTAGTAAAAATTAAAGACAAGAATACACAAATTTACCCTAGTACAATAATACAATGACGGGATGTATGGAGCTACTTCATATATGTACCGAAGAAAGATAAAAAGGCATTTAGACAAAGCACATAGCAAAAACGAACGACGAGCAAGAAAACAGTTTTCGAAGTAACACCAAAAAGAGACAAAGCACATGAGCAACATGAAAGACAAGAATACGAGAGTATCAAAAAATAATGACAGCATGTACACGTACAACAAGTATTCTTTTCTAAAAAAAAATTCATCGGAAGGTACCAAGACCTTGCTGATAAATATTCCGTATCAACTTCTCAAATAATACACGAAGGTCTTGATGTATAGATCCTGCGTACTGATGTTGCTTATCATCTTAACAACGTGTTTTATAGTTCTTTCATTTGTCTTTGTTCTATTATTAATATTACTTTTACTGTTGAATGGTTTTATGTGATATCCGTTTGACGTGCCTCGGTACTTATACATCTCGTCAATGTGTTTGTATTGGCTTAGATAGTAGATGTGTTTGTGTTCTGTTTAATTGTTCCTTTTAAAGTTGTTATACGATGATGACTGATGTACCTATATTTTGACTATTTTATTTATTGTGTCTGTTTATTTAACGCATCAATGTAAATATAACGGAATTTGATGAGACTGTCATTAAAGTGAGAGGGTTAGCGCTATAGAACCAGGTTTAATCCACCATTTTCTACATTTGAAAATGCCTGTACCAAGTCAGGAATATGACAGTCCTTGTCCATTCGTTTTTGATGCGTTTTGTTATTTGATTTTGCCATGTGATTATGGACTTTCCAAATTGATTTTCCTCTAAGTTCAGTATTTTTGTGATTTTACTTTCTAATACCAATGTAAAAAATACCCAACAGGAACAGCATTTGCATTTCTGATAATACAGAAGAATACCAGACTGTACTGAACTGATACTTACTTACAAAGATTTATCGTCTAAAGAAAAGGTATTAATTGAGTTTGTTATGAAATATGTCGTAAGATTAATCAACAGAATTATCTAGAAATGAACATTAAAAATAAGCAAGCAGTATTGGTAAAATTATTCAAATACATTATACATGTAATATTTCCACTACTGAATAGTTTTACACTTTGTCTAGTAACTTTGGGGCCATTTATATCATGCTGTTAGGGGTGAGCTAAGCTCTGTGTTGAAGGCCGTACCTTGACCTATAATGGCTTATTTTTATAGATTGTTACTTGGATGGTAAGTTTGTACTCATACCACATTTTCTTAAAAATAGTAACCTAGGTTACCGACGAAGTCCAAAAAAAGTTATTTCAGTATTTCACACAAGGCAAGGGAATTTTAACGGTTGCTTCAAAGCAGTAAAACAATATTTCAGATTAAAAGCATGAAAATAATGACCAGGATATTTAAAGATAAGCAAAAATATATTTCATCTCGACAAGTAAAAGTAAACGTTGAAATTCTGTCATAATATCAAAATCTGTGAGGTCGTCGATGTATATCAGAACTTAATTGATCTATAAACACACATCCTCGCCGATCTTTAAATACGACAAAAATAACTGCGGTGTCTCCTTGACAAATTATTTTTAGCAGTCAAAGCTTCACACAATTTCGTTTGTGTATGTCAATGACATTAAGTATACTGCTTGATAACGAAAAAGTAAATTGACAAAAATACTGAAAAACAAATCGGAAAGTCCCTAATCATGGCAAAATTCAAACGACAAAACAAATAAAAAACGAATGGACAGAAATAAGTCCTTAACCATTCATTTGCATTTCTATATACCTACACTTCCTAGGTAGAACATTTTATAAAGTTATCATGTGGCTTTGTATGTTCCTTCCCTTCGGAATTTCTACCAACAATGACCAAGACAACGATCTAGATCTTGATTCGTTGTTAAAGATAATCTAATTACATATTAAACTGTCAATACAATCTACGTAATATCGCTTGGTGTACCAATTTGATTCTTTTTTTTTTTTTTTCTGATTCGAACCCCACTGACGAGTCGTGTATAGTGAAAAGGCACAACTAGATAAAAGTTATCTTAGTTAATGGTTACTAAATCAAGAATATTATTCCATTTTTCTGAAATCGTTACTTTCAGATTTGTAAACAAGTGACATATTATAATATACAAAAAAAAATCAATATGCAATATACATGTGTATATCAGTCTTTAAAAAGGAAAAAAAACAGCAAATTGTAGATGTACCGGATCCTCTAGAATATAAGGAAAACTTATATAATAAAAACTACTAATATACATAAAAAGTAAAATCATAATGTAACATCTTCACATGATTAAAACATGTCTATCTCTGGATTCTCCTTTCGTGACAAGGTAACACTACGACTTTTAAAGTTATATGTTTATATAGCGGATGTATTCGAGTGGTCTAGAGCGCTGGACATGAGGTTAAGCGATTGGTGCTGTAGTGTATCAAGGGTGTGAGTTCGAATCCCGCTAAGGGACGGACAAATATTTGTCAGCAAAAAAAAATATAATTCTAACACTCATGACAGTTTTGGGTGTAATTTTCAGACTTATATATATGACCCTCTGCTGTTGTCTGTTCTATGGTCGGTTTGTTGTTTCTTTAAAACATTCCCCATTTCCATTCTCAATTTTATATATATTTATATATGTATATTATTTATATTTTCAGTGTACTTTGCAAAATGCATGTGAAATTTTGCTGATGATATCAAAATTAATATATTGATTACAAGTAAGAAAGATGTTACACGTAAATCATCAAGAAACTCATAATTTGCATAATCAATCATATTAAAACAGTGTTGTATAATGAGCTTTTATCACCGAAGTACTTTAATTTATTTTATATTTGAATCTATCAAAGTATTATATAAATATAGTGATGAAATATAATACTTATAAAGAAATAAAATTCCACAATTTTTGACAATATAATGCACATATATCGGGCCGGGTACTAGCATCATTAATAATATCTGATGATATGATTATAAATATATTGATGATGTAGTATGAAAGATGTTACACGTACATTGCAAGAAGTACATGATTTGAAAAATCAATTATATTAACAAAGACTGTCACTATTCATTGTTGCATAATTAGCTTGTATAATCATAATCAGAGTACTTTTAATTTGCTAACATAATTGAATACATATTAGAATACCTTATCAATATCATAACATAATATACAAATGAAAAAATGAAAAATTACAAATTCTGTAAACCATATTTTACACATATATCAGACAACTTTCAAGTAAAAAAGGCTAAAATTTACCAATACTGTAAAACAAAAATGAAATTGTGTTTCTTGTAAAGACTATGTATGGTTATAACATATTTAAAATAAAATGCATTTAGAAATGTATATTATTTAGCAGTTATGTCAAGAAGCTCGCCCGACAAAGGTCGAATTCCTTGTGCACTGGCAATCATTTTCGATATGGCAAAAATAATTTTTAAAAAGTTTAACCATTGATAAATCAAAATACAAAAAAATGAGAGGGGGATATTTGAAAAATGTAAAATCACACAAATAATGAACTCACAGGAAAATCCAATCGAAAAGTCCATAATCACATGGCAAAATCAAACGACAAAACATATAAAAAAAAAGAATGGACAAGAACTGTCATATTCCTGAATTGGTACAGGCATTTTGAAATGTAGAAAAATAGTGGAAAAAACCTAGTTTTATAGCGCTATACCTCACACTTTGTTGACAGCCTCATCGAAGTCCGTTATATTTACAATGATGCGTGAACTGAACAGACATAATAAATGAATTAGTCAAAATATGGGTACAGCAGTCATCATCGTGTAACAATTTCAAAAGGAATGATTAAACAATTTGGAGTTTAGTATGACGTTCATTATCACTGTACTAGTCTACATATTTTTAAGGGGCCAGCTAAAGGACGCCTCCGGGTGCGGGAGTTTCTCGCTGCATTGAAGACCCATTTGTGGGCTTCGGCTGTTGTCTACTCTATAGTTGGATTGTTGTCGCTTTGACACATTCACCATTTCTTTTCTCAATTGTATCCCTTATTCTGAAATCGTTACTTAAAGCTTTACAAATAAGTGGCATATACTATGCAGATAATTTAATACGCCATATACATGTATATAAATGTCTACGAAAAGTGGAAAATTAAAGATATACCTGATTGTCTAGAATATAAGGAAAAGTTATATGATAATAACTAATATATAATATAGTATTTATATTTTCAGTGTATTTTGAAAAATACATGTGAAATCATAATTAACAAATTGATAACGAAGTAAGAAAGATGTTACACGAACATCATTGAGACATTCACGATGTACAAAATCAATTATATTAACAACGAATACATGTAAAATTTTACTGATGATATGATTCTGAATATATTGATGACGAAGTATTAAAGATGTTACACGTACACCTGCAAAAAGTGCATGCTTTGAAAAATCAATTATATTAACAACGAAAAACAAAAATTGTCACTATTCATTGTTTTCATATTTGAAAAATACATTTAGAAAAAATGTTTTATTTAGCAGTTATGTCACGACCCCCGACCCCTTAAAAATGTCAAATTCCTTATGTATTTGGAGCCACATTTTCCCCGGTTTTGAAAGCTTTGCAGCTTGTCAACATTTATTTTCCCGATATGCTAAAATAATTTTAAAATAGTGAACCATTGATTAATCAAAATACAAAACAATGAGAGGGGTATATTTGAAAATTTTGCATAGTTCAATTTTTCAAAACCATGGTTTTTCGAAATTAATGTTTTTAATATTGTAACAAATAACATATTGAAATTAATACGTATGCATTGTAATTCTGAAAATACCTAATTTGTCTATCACAAACGGTACTTGTTCTCATTTGTATAACAGCTTCTGCATTTGAAAATCTAAATTATGAAATACTTTAAGTCACCCCGTGTAACAAGAGTAGCTTCCCCTGAATAACTCTTTAGACAAGAAGACACAAACGTTTTTGTATGCCTACAGAAATGAATCCACATGTGAGAACATGAAAAATATACTAAAAATACTATAAACTCAACATAATGTGTTTTGTTTCCCGCTCGAGGTTTTACCTGGAATAAGATTGTTGATATATCAAGTTGCAGGGCTGTACTGAAATTGTGAAATAAAATAATTTCATTAATCTGAAATTCTAATTATTTTAACTGATATTTTACAAATGTCTACACTGTCGTAATGTTCCCAACAATTGTTTAAACAAACTAAAGAAGGGAGAAGGGGGACTCTGTGCATGGTA
This sequence comes from Mytilus galloprovincialis, assembly GCF_965363235.1. Lineage (NCBI taxonomy): Eukaryota > Metazoa > Mollusca > Bivalvia > Mytilida > Mytilidae > Mytilus > Mytilus galloprovincialis. The sequence continues at coordinate 82,634,667 of NC_134845.1, read as the reverse complement.
TCAAGGGCAATTAAAAGAAACCCAAAATGTAAATTATTAATAGAAGAGGTTGGGCCGAGTAGTACCTGTTGTGAACCTGATGCAGTGATGTCGAAAGAAAAGTTTCTAAATACCTGTCAGAAAGAGACATACTTGTGGAACTAAAACTGTTTGAAACTGTATCAGCTAATTCGAGCCCCACTGTTGAGTCGTGTGAAGAGAAAACGCACGTCTGGCAAACTGTTAATGATTGTTAAAACAAGTATAATATTCCTTATTCTGAAATCGTTACTTTTAACTTTACAAATAAGTGGCATTACTATACAGATAATTGATATGCCTTATACATGTATATATATATATATGCGTCTATAAAAACTAGCAATTTGAAGATGTACCGGATCGTCTAGAATATAACGGAAAGTTAAATGATAATAACTAATATATATATTATTTATATTTTTAGTGAAAAATACATGTGAAATTTCCCTGATGAAATCATAAATAATATATTACTAACGAAGTAAGAAAGATGTTACACGAACAACATCCCGACATTAACAATATGCATAATCAATTATAATAACAAAGACTTTAAAAATTACTGTTTTCACTATTGTTACAAATATGATATTGAAATTAATACGAATGCATTATACATGTTACATGTCAGAAAATACTTAATTTTTCAATAAAAAAATACATGTTCTCAAATTGTCAATAACAACTGCTGAATTCTAAATATCAATTATAAAATCTTTTAGTCCCCCCTGTGAAGCTAGAGAAGCTTCCCCTGAATTACCCTCAGACAAAAAGACACAAACGTTTTTATATGTCTACAGAAAACGATTCCACATTTCCAGAGGAAGGTCTCATCTGAACTTGTGTAAATGAAATCATTTCGTCAATCCGATATTCTGATAATTTTAACTGATATTTTACAAATGCCTGAATTTTTCGTAATGTTAAAGACATTCCCAAGAAACTTTTGAGTTCACCATCCTGAAGCTCAATTGTTTGAAAAATAGTTGGCGTTTTTGGATGCAATTACAGTAAGTGCCAAAAATATCAGATGTCACCAATCAGAATCAACATTGAATATTATACATTTGATTCTCTTGTCCGGGGAAGATATGTAGATTTGTTTACCTGATACAGTTGATGTTTTCCCGAGGAAAATGCCTGAGGGAAATATGACTTTTTTTAAAAATTATAAATGCAAAACAGATCTAGAACTATGGATAACTGTCAACTTCCGCTTGAAAAAAAAGCTGAATCAGTCAACCTTTATGTTGATATAACTACGAAAGCAAATAGCAATTGTTTCTACTAGTGCGCCATTGGTTTATCAACATATTATACCGATGGACTTGGAATTGAAGGGAGGTAGACAAAGTTGTGATATTTACTAACAAAAAGAAAAATTTAGCAATGGAATATTGTGAACATACCAAGACCATAAAAGTGTATGAAAGAACTTGATCATGTTGATATATTCAACAAAGTCTGATAGCAATTTCATGTTTAATATGGATAAGTTTAAACCATTCAGCACTAATAACAGTTTTCAAAGGTCATATTGCTCAAATATTATATTAAATGTACATTACCTTTTTAAACAAGTTTACAAATGTTTTGCAACGATGCAAAAACTAAACTTCGGAGTAAAAATAAATATCTTTATCAATGAATTCAACATACTGGTATTTATTTGATTTAACAGATATATATAGAGAGTATTTAGTTAACTTGAATTTAAATAACAAAATAAGGAAATATACAATTAATGGTTTTAAACAAGGGAAATAACCACTGCATAGTAATCCTGCGCCACATCACAAAATTTTACTGGTGCGTTGTTGTTTTCTTATCTTTTCGGGGTAAGGTAATAAATGTTTATTTACGGGATCACACATTTAACAATTTCAATATTTTTATCTTTAGAAGGAGATTGAAATTTGTTTCTTTTCTAAAACAATCAAATTCAAATGTTTTAATTTATTTAAACTGCTGATAAGATGAAATCTTTTAAAGACAAACGTATCATTACTTTTTGTATTATCCTCGTGAAATCAAATAATGTAATCTCATGAAAATTACAAATTTCAATTCTCATAACGAAAATGATTTTTCAGAAGTGACTTCAAGAGATGTGTGTTACATTTATCAAACCAATTAACTTTCAAATTTGTAGAGTATTTTGCAAAATCTTTTTTTGCAGCTTAAAATGAAAAATGTTTGGCGTAAATATACACGGTTTTTATAATATAAAAACAGAAAACTTATCACCCACCCCAATACAAAAAAGCAATACAATTCTAGGAATTAGATTAATAGAACGCTGTCAATGTTAGTCTTTCCACTAAAAACTCCAAAATAATAACACATTCATATTTAACATAGTTTTACTGTTTCACATCAACTAGTTATCCATATTCATTTCGTTATATGCCTGATTTACTTGTTATCTTGTATATAATCGTTGCTGTATCAACTTTGTAGAACTTAAAACATTTCTCTTAATTAAAACTACAATATCTCAATATGTATATGGTGAATTTATGTCTAGTATAGTATACACTAGTAACCCGAATTTAGCTTGAACGGACAAAAACGTGTTAACGCTATTTAAATGAGATTAATTGTTATTTGATAAAGATTGACAAAAATTAAAAAATATTTTTACTTCATTTCAATTCATTTCAATTCATTTTAACGCCAGTCAAATAGATTTCTTTGCGGTGAATCAATTGAAATCAAGTTGCTGGTAATGTACGTCCAACTATTAGGCCACGCCCCCGTTAAACTATTTCAAATAGGCATCAATTCGTTTTAAACATCGTTGAGACCCGAGCTTTGTACAGGTAAATCACTCAAGCAAGACAAACTTTATTTATTTATCGGGTTTTTTTTCATCCAATTTTATCGAATTCAGTTAAATGTGTGTATTCTTAGTAAAGTCGCATGCTTCACAATTGTTAACAAATGAATGAACAATAGATGTGACATTTTTAAAAGAAATTTAAATAAAAACATTAAAATATTGATGCACGGTTTAAAATTCTGTTGAAAATAAAATAGTAAACTTGCAAACTTTCAATCCATTTGTTCTCATCGAGGTCCGCGTTCATGTGTCAATGCGATACGTAACATGAAAGTCCAATATGTTACAAATGTATAGACTCTACGATGTCCGAGTTCTGTCCGAAATAAATAATTGATAGCACTTATAAGACATAATGTTGGAATATTTGTCTTTTGTTGAAGTCGACACGTCTCCCTTTAGATGGCTTTCGGTTATTTCCGTAGTTCGGTTGCTGTCTCATTGGCGTATATCTTACATCTCCTTTTTTTTCGTGCATCACTTATTTATCATGTGCACTGATGGCTGAAAAAAATCTGATCATATACCTCGTTAGCACTGCCTGTCACGTTTCTTTTGCATCAAATAGAGCGGTTTGATTTGGATTTGAATGGGTTTTACTAAACGTCTAGTGGCAAATATTTCACCCATAATACAGCCATTATGTCAGTGGCACATCTGACGAAAATTCAAACCACAGATTACAAATTGCGTTTTTTTTTCTGAAGTTTATTAACGAATGATATGCTGCCTTATACTCTAATATCAGTTACCCATTCGTGAACGTAATGGACGTATGATGAATGAAGTTCCATGTTTTATCTTTTATATAAAATTTAAAAGGTTCAACCGGGTTGAATCATTACATTTACAAAAAAACATCATTTTATTTTTAAAATAAATTCAACAACAATATAAGTATATTTTAAAAATTTAATTGACAGTTTATATTGACCATTATATACATATAAAGACCGATGTCGATAACTCCATTGATCTTTTTTATCGTTATATTTTTAGCACGAAATAAATACAGGAGTTAATCATATCATAGAAAAAATATCAAACAACGTTAGTTAAGACACGATGGATAAAATCTAATGGTTTATATTTCAGTTTCGAATCAGATTTTTTTAGGCACAAGTGTTACTACTCATTTTGATAAACAGTGAGACGCTTACTTGTAATTCGGAATTGACGAATAAACGTAGCGAAATTACCGTACTTATAGATTATACTGTTGTTTTCCATCTTAATTGTATTGTCATTTTAGGGACCGTTATAGCTTGCTGTTCAATGAGGACCAAAGCTCCGTGTTGAGGCCGTACTTTTGACCTCTAATTAAATTATACCATGTGACTTGACGGAGAGTTGTTTCATTGGCACACATACCACATCTTCTTATTTATATTAAACGGGAGCAGTTTATTACATTTTCATTTAGATAAAAAAAAATATAAAAATTCAGTGAATCAAATGAATTTGTAGCATATTGTTACATTCAAAAGTATTTAATTTTGATTGATAGTATACATTATTTTTATTGCATTGGTCCACAAATAATGCCCAGTGTCAAATATTACACATCGATGACCACTTAGATTAGTTACTTTAATTAAACTCATTTCCTTGGCTGGTAGTACACGCTTGTATTTTGTCCTTTAAAGTTAGTCTGTCGGTTTAATCATGGAAGTAATATTAAATATTAATGAATCACAGTTTAAGGAGAATTCTTCGTCATTTGCAAATAGATAAAAAAAAAAAAAAAGTATGAAAATTTGCTTACGACTGAATTCAGGCCGAGAGAAATATGTTTTGTTTTATTTCAGATTACAATTGAATTCAGGCCGAGAGAAATATGTTTTGTTTTATTTCAGATTATTTAGTACATATACAAAAATATTCTTAATCTTTTACAATTTACAAATAAAATTTGATAGTCCTTTTTATGCACATGGTAGATGAAACTTGTATGATCTAATTTTTTCAGAGGTTTGTGAAATATTGAAAATAGTACGTTCCGGCAGTGTCTCTGGTTCCGGAAAACACAATTCGCTATATAAAATGCTTGTAAAATTCCGTTACATGTGGTACGCTCATATTTGAATGCCTTCCTATAAGAAAGTGAAAAAAACAGTTTTTGAAATTCACCTAAAAAAGATTAAACGAATAGTTTAACTTACTTTTCAAATATCGAATACACAAATAAATCTCTAATTTATCCACGCTTGAAATTTGTTTTTACTGACAGGTGTCTGCTGGTATTCGATTGGACATCAGTATCAATGTAGGCGTAACAGCCTATCATATTTATCCAATCAGCTGTCTTGTGTGCGATGACATACGGTCCACTTTTTCCTTGTAATGAATTATAAATTGATTGCAATAAAAATTATTCAATACACTATAAAGCAAACAATGTCTAGCCCAAAAATGACTTACACGACGCTATACTATGCATTTTATACTTAATAATTATTTACAAATTAAGACAGCGTAAAAATAAAATAATAACATTAATAATAATTACTATTTAACGGTAGAGCTCTGAAATTAACGGGGACTACTATGTTATTAGTATGATAGTCCCAGCAATTTAACAAATTGATCATCAAAAGGACGGTTGTGCAATTGTGGTCCAGGGACTTGCCGGTACGTCTAAAACCCACCCAGGCCGCTTTGGTGCACTAAGCCCTAAGACATTTATGGAACACTACAGCGAACTTTCTAGACAAATTTGATATTGTCAGATAAAAATAGCCAACGCTTATATTGAAGAATAAACAAGTCATGAAAAGAAATATTACTATACATTGTACGGACATTTTGACTAATTCACTAGCTTTGATACAGCGGAAGCAAAAACATCGAGCGTAGCAAAGATAAAAAAAATAATAATGCTAAAATTATGTATTTTTAAATCAAAGGACAAAGCGTACGCAATGTCACCCGGAATCCGAATCTGACTGACTAGCAAATTACTACAAAATTAAACCAAAAAAAAAAGGAACAACGTATGTTAGAATCAGGAAAAAAATGGATTTAGATTAGATTTGTGATCATTGGAATTTATTAAGACTTTTTAAAATATCTATTTCTAGGAACTTTTTTTAGATCGAAATTAATAAAGTTCATATATAAGTCATGATGTGGTACAGCTCACACCGATAAATATATTACGGCATATTCATATAAAATTACAAATAAACCTTTCAATAATGAATTCTTATAAGCTGATGTTAAAGCTCATAATATAAGAGATATGGGATATAATTCAATTTGACGGCAACCAAACGACAAAAACACTATAGATAAATCAAGACCGCATGTTTAGTCTTCAACAAGAAACATGTGTCTACACGAAATGCCAAGCTCTAAATCGTCATGAACTTGTAGATACAATATTCAAAAAACAACAATATTAAAGTCTAAATAATATAAATATTCATTATTCACACATATTCTAGATTTTCTAAATCGTTTGAGACACGTATGCAACGCCCATGTATTTTCCATTCACATAATGTTTTGACGGTTTTCCTTTTTGTCGAGCCTTCGACTTTAGTCGAAAAAGCGAGACTAAGCGATCCTACTTTCCGTCGTCGTCGGTGTCGTCGGCGGCGTCAACAAATATTCACTCTGTGGTTAAAGTTTTTGAAAATTTAATAACTTTCTTAAACTATACTGGATTTCTACCAAACTTGGACAGAAGCTTGTTTATGATCATAAGAGAGTATCCAGTAGGAAATTTTGTATAAATAAAATTCTATTTTTTCTGTAGTTTATTTATAAATGGACTTAGTTTTTCTTTGGGGAAACATTACATTCACTCTGTGGTTAAAGTTTTTAAAATTTTAATAACTTTCTTAAACTATACTGGATTTCTATCAAACTTGGACAGAAGCTTGTTTATGATCATAAGATAGTATCCAGAAGTAAAGTTTGCAAAAATAAAATTCCGTTTTTTTACTTATAAATGGACTTAGTTTTTCTACGGGGAAACATAACATTCACTCTGTGGTTAAAGTTTTTAAAATTTAAATAACTTTCTTTAACTATCCTGGGTGTGTACCAAACTTAGACAGAAGCTTGTTTATGATTATAAAATAGTATCCAGAAGTAAGTTTTGTAAAAAAAAAATCCATTTTTCCATATTATACTTTTAAATGAACTTAAGTTTTCTGCCAGAAAACAACACATTCGCTCTGTGGTTAATTTAAAAAAAAATTTAATAACTTTCTTATACTATTTTAAATTTGTACCAAACTTGGACAGAAGCTTGTTTATGATCAAAAGCTACATGTAGTATCTAGAAAGGACATTTTGTTAATATTTGGTACCTGTGTATCTGTATTTTACTTATAAATGGACTTCGTTTTTCTTCCAGTTAACATTACATACAGTCTGCAGTTAAAGTTTTTAAAACATTTATTCGATTCATAAACTATCCTGAAATTTTTACCAAACTTGAAAAGAAGCTTCTTACAATCAAAAGATAGTATCAAGAGGAATATTTTTATTGATTGTTTTCCTCATTTTTGTTGAGCCTGGGAGTTACAGCAAAAGTAGGCGAGACACTGGGTTCCGCGGAACCCTTACAAATTTTTTATTTATAACGTCCTACAAACATTGCTCAGACTAGACAGTATGAAAGATTAATTTTAAAACACTTTTATAAGTCAGCGTATAGGTTTATTCCTTGAATGCCAACATCCTTTGATCTACCGACAATTTACCTATAAATAATGTTGGCTTTCGAGGAATAGGTGCAAAAAGTTATCACAACACGAGAGCATGCTTATCAAAAATGGACATTTAGAGGTATAGGGGGAGGGTTGAGATCTCACAAACATGTTTAACCCCGCCGCATTTTTGCGCCTGTCCCAAGTCAGGAGCCTCTGGCCTTTCTTAGTCTTGTATTATTTTATTTTAGTTTCTTGTGTACAATTTGGAAATTAGTATGGCGTTCATTATCACTGAACTAGTATATATTTGTTTAGGAGCCAGCTGATGGACGCCTCCGGTGCGGGAATTTCTCGCTACATTGAAGACCTGTTGGTGACCTTTTGCTGTTTTTTTATTTGGTCGGGTTGTTGTCTCTTTGACACATTCCCCATTTCCATTCTCAATTTTATTTAATTCGAATTGAATTCGAATCGAATGCGAATCGAATTCGCTAATCGCGTACATACACGCTTCTTTTTTATTCGAATTAAATGTCCGTGTGAACGAGGCATAATTAAACAGACAGTTAAAATCTAATTCATGTTTGTTACGTTGTTGATTTTTTTTTTCTGATGATACTACTTGAACGAATATGGATTCTCTTAAAATGAAACTTTGAAAAGTGTTGCATCACATGTGCATATTGTGAGAAATTCCAGTTTACACAAATGTGAAGCCTCTTTGGACTTTGAAGGTTTTTTTCAATATTTCTATAGTTGTGTGTGCTGTAACATCCTACCATATTACTTGATTAAATTTCTTGAAACTTTGTATCACGTGTTAGAATACTATTGATGTATTATGTTCAGTTTGTTCAGGATATTTTTCTTGGTAATAATACTACACACTTTTTTGCAAGTGATTCATAAAATGATACTGGTAAGGGGTTTATCGTGTTCGCAAATCATCGGTGTTCTTATAAAACAAAGTAATGTAGTTTGATTGGAATTGAGACAAATTTCCACAAGAGACCAAATGACACAGAAATTCACAAGTATAGGCCACCGTACAGTCTTCAACTATGAACAAAGCCCATACCACATAGTGGAACTAACTATACACATCAGATGAAACCGGTTTAACTTATCAGATGTAAATAAATAGAAATACTACACAGAATAGACGTGGTCAGGTTCTTGTATATCCAAACAAACAAAAAACACTTGTAAAGTACATCCTCTGAGAAAACTTGCAGTTACTGGCAGCTAGTTCAAAGCCACAAACAACTAAAAAAATCAATCCGCTATAGACTAAATTCTTGTTGCCCTATTTTATGGTTAATTGTTTAATTAAAATATTCATATAATTCATGTATATATACGTAACAAATAAATATTTATAATAATATGGAACAAAATAAATCTCTAATATCCTCTTTTAGTTTGAAATAATTATATTTAACTAAATATAAATGTTATATTTATATATATGTCTTATGTTAATAAACATGATAAAACTTGTTCATTCCCAAATTTATTTATTTTTTAATAAATAGTAACAAAAATCATTTTCTTTCTATCTTTATATTCATAATTATTTAACCCTTAAATTTTGCTACTTTTCTTATCAAAATGGGATAAAATGTTACAATTTCATCAAGTTCACTAATTATTTTTTAAAGTTAAATACTTATAAAAACAGAAATATTTTTGTTGGCATTCAAGGAATAGGTAAGATATAAAATGTTGGCATTCGAGGAAGACACCAGCGTAAACACGGTGTTTTTTTTTAACAAATCGATAATTTCGTTGCCCAGGGATATGAATTTGACATTAAAAGTCCCTCAAACCTTTACAATACCCGGCCGTGTCATTTCCATTTTAATAGATCGAGAACACGACCTTTTAGGATATGCATGAATTACCATACGTATGTCCGAGCATTTGTTATAATGTATTAACGTGTGACGTAATTTATTTTGAACTCTTTTTTTTTGGGCGCTTTTTTTACCAATCCACTAAACAAGAAACAATGCATGATGGGCTACAACATGTTTACAATCAAACGAAAACAAGTGTTATTTACTGAAATACAACACATTTATTCATGCTTTGCGGTATTATCAATTTCGCTTAGATTTTTTTTTGTATCCATATTTATATCTTGTGATATGAAGTATTCGTTCAATGCTCAGATTAACGAAGAATTATTTCTATGCAAAGAACAGAGTATTAAATAACCAAATAACCCGATATAAAGTCATTTCTGTATGATTGCTGATGACACAGAGATTTCGGGTATTCGTCCGCAAGACAGCAACGTAACGACAGTTTTAACACAAAGCCAATTATCTTTAAGACAAACTTACTAGTGTAAAGCTAACAGTCGGTGCTAACTTTCATAAAGACAGTTAAAAAAATTAGGGATCCTTGAATTTTGTGCTCGTAAACACAGGAAAGATTAAGAGGGGTTCAAATTTATATTGGGGTCACTAAATTTTCATCGCTTTTCACAAAATTGATTTTATGATATTGTACCCTTTTTTATGATGTAAAAAATAATTTAAATCGATAATTTATTTCTCTATAGGAAACAACAACGTATAATGATCAAGCGGGACAATTTAAAGCCGATTATACCATGTATACGTTATGTTTTCTTCTCATTATTGAAGGCATTGCGGTTGCCTATCATTACTTACATCCATGCACTTCATTTGAAACTTTAAAAAAATTTATTCACACAGAAATCACAGCTTATATTAGTGTGGGTGTAAGGGCAGGAAAGTTATATAAAATACAAAACTATTAAACCGTTGTTTTCCCCGTTTGAATGGTTTTACACTAGTAATCATGGGGCCCTTTATAGCTTGTTGTTCGTTGCTAGCCAAGGCTCCGTGTTGAAGGCTGTACATAAGCCTACCATGGTTTACTTTCATTAATTGTAATTTGGATGGAGAATTGTCTCATTGGCACTCACACCACATCTTCCTATATCTATTTTCTATACACCTTAAGGGCGTTAGCCTGAATGTGTGCGTCTTTCTTACGCCAAAATAATGCAGAACGACAAATTGAATTATTAAGGACAGGGATTGATTGAATGATTGATTTATTGTTTGTTGCTTAACGTCCAGTGGCAAATATTTCATGCATATTCAGGACGAGAACAAGTTCACAATGTATACACTAGGTATGTTGATACGATAGAGGCCATCTGGGATGATGGTCAGGGAAATTTGGACTGCCACTAGAAAATGAGGATACCTTGTATAGGGACAGAAATTTTGATTTGCAACAGGCCACCTACGGACCCCTCAAAAGAGTTGTTGCAAGGATTCTTAACGTGCAAAGAGCAAAGAGCGTTGCAGTCTCTTTACACGAGGCATCAGATTTCACGTCCCCCTTCTGACCGGACGTGACTGCGAACTTGATACATCCCGCACAGCCAAATGGACGCCCCATTTCGGCAAGCGTTTTACTGCCGGTCGGGAGAAGACTGGCCAAGTGACCATATTTCTATACCCCATTCACCCTAAAGGACAGGGGGTTTCAATACTAACGGATTCCCTGTTAAGAAAATGTAGGTGATCTTTCAGCAATTTGATAATATGCTATTGAAATGCATATCCAATTTATTTATCGACAACTTTATGTCAAAAAAGGTAAATCATTTTGACAGAAAACAAAGACACTTTTCCTTGCATAATTTAATCTTAAATATTTAAAAATTGTTATAATAAATGGGTTTTTTTTTTAACATTTTGATCACAGCCAAATTTTGTACGGTGTGTAGAAATGCCGCAAAGGACTTCTTAGTGCACTGAAGGACTATACAAATCATTGGTGCATTAAGAACAAAGTTTTTGCACTAAGGACATTAAAACGATGTTATTAGACCACAAACATGGATATGAGAAGATATAAGTATATAACTCATAAATATAAATTTGGGTATCAATATATATCATAATTTTGAAATTGACTTTCTTTTTTATCAGCGCATGCCATGTGACCGAAGGCTTATTGCAAATTCCCAAACATCAATGTTCAGTCAACCTTATCCAATAAACAATTGTCATTTGATCGTTACTAATTGATAAGTTTATGATAGTTGTAGAATAAACTTAATGATTTAGCGTAGTTTATTTTCAACTTGATGAAAGAATAATTTTATTTTATGTCCATCTTAACAACACAGGAGTTTACATTTGTACATACTTTCATAAGAGATTGATAGACATTAAGATGGGAAAATGTGGCATTCGTGGGGATCTTAAAAACCCGATTACATCATTATTATATTGTGTGGGAACGGAACTGTACGGTTTCTACATTTTCGACATTCGAAAATATAACAAGTTGCAACATGGAAAGTTTTCCAATAGTGAATCAAATGATACAATATAACGTTTCTTCTAGACATTCAAAACATTCTATATGTATATATGAACCAATCAAATAATAAACGACGTATGCATACAAACGTTTTTCGTCGAATGGAGGAGCTTTTAATATATCGATCAGAACTGTCACACAACAGCGATAAAAATGTCAATAATCATTGAAATACACATCGTTGAGTCCAGAAATTTTAAAAGTACTATTTCTGATGTATGGTCTTACTTGTCTGAAAGTTTGAAAGCCATTGCACCAGTAGAGATTCACAAATTATATTTTTTTCAATATCGGATAAATTAATTGACTGTACAATCGCTTACGAGTTTACTGTACTATCACTTGGGCCTTTCCTGTACAATCGCTTGTCCAACTTATCAAAGCTTATTTTCAATAATGATGTGATATAATTTGCAATTATACAACTATCCATCAAATTAATTGGATGTACACATGTAAGCTATATTAGGCGACCATACCTTATAATCGGCTATATATATATATAAAAGGTCCCAACATAAACAAGTTTTGAACAATTAAATTCGAAAACTAACGGCATTATCTAGAAAAAACAACAATTTACAAAAACCAAAAATAAAATAATATGCCAGACATGAACCAACGGCAACCACTGAACTACAAGCCACTGACTTGGGATTTTCACAGAAAGAAGATGACGCGATAAGCATGCATGTGTGTGTACGCTCAACCTCCTAAACTGAAGTGGATGTAAGCAATTAAAGGCAACAATCCGGCCTTCAAAAACGAGAAAACCCCTTCCATATAGTCGACTGATCACTAAAAGGCCCCGACTGGAAAATGTGATTTTTTTTAAACTCTAACCAGAGTGCATGTTTATCAGCTTACAGAACTTGAAAACCAAAAAAATCAGTTATAAATAAAAATACGGATAAACATTTTTTTTAAGCTATCTTAATCATAAACAAGCTTCTGTCCTAGTTTATTATAAATCCAGGATAGTTAAGAAAGTAATTTAAGTTTCAAACACTTTACCCACAGAGTATTTTTTTGTGGTTTGTAGATAGCTATTGCAACAAAAGTCGGAAGGCTCAACAAAAATGTAATAAACTATTATACTTTGCGAAATATGTGTATCTTCTATTATATCAGTATGTGTTGGTTAAAATAAAATCTCTATACATATTTTACTATTTCAAAATATCTTTATAAAACATTTCAACAGAACTTTAAAAAGTGAACTTACGGAACAAGCAAACGAACTTAAAAGAAACAAAAATAAGAAGAAAATACACTCTTACATAGAAGTAAAAACTATAACAGTCAGAAAAGCAAAATAGATATGACAGTAATAACTATACCATAAAAAAACCAAGAACAACATGAAATAACATAATATATACATTCTTTATAAGTATACTAGTGTATTCAAAACGGGTCAAGGTTGAATGAACATGAATTTTTATATATTACTGTCAACTGAGTGTGGCGCGTGTCGATAAAATATAAAATAACTTTCTAAATGTGATTATAAAATTGTTTATTTTTAAAACGTTGACTTATATATGCAATGCCTTTTGTGTCAATTGTATCATTCCATCAGGTCCTTTAGTGCAATTTTTTGTTCTAAGTGCACTAAGGGGGACTTTTGCGGTATTTTAACGGACACCCCAAAAAAGAATTAAAGGACAAAACGTTATTATGTGGATTTTTTTTCGGAAAATGTTTCATTTGTCAAATATTTGAGAACAAATCTATTCTTTTTCAATTCAATACATTTTAGGTAAACACTTAGAGTTACACATACACGACCCTACATTTTTGATAGAAAAAAATGCATTTTCAATATCGTATAATCTTTTTAACTGTATTAAATTTGCGGTTTTGTGATATGTGCATGTAGTTTGAACAACGTCGTCAATAGTGTTTGAAAGATGCTATAAAACATGATTTAAAACCTTATACACCACATACGGTAGTACATGTATGATACCATTACGAGTGAACGTATGATATAAATGTGAAATAGCCATTGTAATTGCCACGTTATTTTATGGATCGTTCATTTTATTACCTTTAGATTATTAACAAGTGCCATCGAACTTAATCTTTATAGACCGTATATTCAACGCATACATACGCTAATTTTACAGTTTAGAGGTAGAAGACGAAGAAGAATTATTTATAATAGTGCAATCTGAACAAGCAAATAAATAAATACATATTTATATTTATATTAAACAAGTTTTTTATTCAAATGAAAGATAGGATAAGCGCATTTACAAACAAATGTACATATACTCAATGCTACACTTAAATTTAGGTCATACATATGTATTGTTTAAATCTATGAGGATCTTGACGGGGTCCTTCATTTCTGTTTTTATTGTAGTTTTATCACTCTCACTTCACGGCCTAAGAGCAGTTTCAGAAGCTTAGTTCAAACGGAGACACGGTTCCTTGATGCGGCCTAAAGAGGATAACGAAATTAACTATATAAATGATCTTACATATAAAATATTTGTATTTTGCGTTATTGATCGTTCCTGATGAAGTAAAATCCAGAAACGTGAATTGGACGTATGAAATTTATAAGATAAGATAAGATAAGATAATTTTATTAACCAATCAAGGTGCCCAAAATTTGAGCTATACAATCAAATGAATGAATTCCTTTTTTTTTTTTTAAATAATATCAACGAATGATTTTATGTTTCATAATTAAAAATAATATACTTTTTTTATTTTAGCATTTATAATACAATGTATCTTCCACATAAAAGGGCGTAACTCCTAATATCATTCTGACACACTAAACGGATCTTGACCCGATCTGAAACTTTTAAACGTTACTTTTTATGATTTGTCTAGGTTTGTCCAAACAGTCTTAACACACTGGATTTAACGCTAGAGCATATCAAAAGGCGTAAGAGAATGCCGACTAATAGCCAGTCAAGATCGTTTAACTAAACCTACCCGTTGTTATCGCAAACTAAAATTTATCTCATATATACAGGATACATGTTCATTTATTACAAGAATTTTTGTACGTCAAGGTGTATGATAGCACGATAATATACGAATCGTAACAACGCTTCAATATGCTCGTCTACTATATGCTCTTCCACAATTTACGCCTGTTTTGCTCCAGCGACCGGTATTACAGTTTAACATAGTTTAAAAGCTCATTGATCTGTTACTTTATTTACAATTTTGAGCAAGACTTAACTGTTTATTATTAAAATTCAACAAATGTCAACATTATCTTCATCAATTTTATTATTTAACAAAACATTGTTTTTCATTACAAGCAATTTCATATATTAATATACAGCTAGTGAATATTTGTTGTCTACCGAAAGTATAAGATTTAAATTATATACGCAATCAATAATTTCTGTGATGTTACTTTTATTTTCCGTTACATATCTAATTTACGAGTACAAAATAGTAAAACAGAAAAATAGAAACGATAAATATTCAGGAATACCTAAAGTTTCGTAAGCAATTGCAAGGTATCACACGTTACTTAGATTCCACGAGTTTTCATAGCAATTAGCAATTTTTAAAACGAATATGTGAGATAAAGATCTACTGCATTTTGGCAAATTCAAATTATGTTATACTACTATTTTATTTTCAACAGATTCACATTTCTTAAACCGTGCATCAATATTTTAATGTGTTTATCTAAATTTCTTTTATTCATTTGTTAAAAATTGTGAAGCATGCGACTTAACTGAGAATACACGCATATAACTAAATTCGATTAAATTTGATGAAAAAAAAAGTTAAATAAATGAAGTTTGTCTTGCTTGAGTGATTTACCTGTACAAAGCTCGGGTCTCAACGATGTTTAAAACGAATTGATGCCAGTTTGAAATAGTTTAACGGGGGCGTGGCCTAATAGTTTGACGTACATTACCAGCAACTTGATTTTAATTGATTTACCGCAAAGAAATCTATTTGACTGACGTTAAAATGAATTGAAATGAATTGAAATGAATTAAAAATATTTTTTAATTTTTGTCAATCTTTATCAAATAACAATTAATCTCATTTAAATAGCGTTAACACGTTTTTGTCCGTTCAAGCTAAATTCGGGTTACTAGTGATAGGGATCAACAAATGTATGCATTATTCGATAGAGATCATGGTGCATAACTCAATTAGAAGGTTACTCCTTCACTGAAATTAATAATGCAACAGTTAGCAGCTAGCCAAATTCTAAACCAAATGATTCATGAACCAAACTGTTTTTTGATAACGTCCATCAAGTCAAGTTATCAAAACAAAAAACTCAAAACAATTTTGATAGCAAGCTTTGTTAACAATGGTTAATATGGTTTGAAAACAATTGCGACACCTGCATGTATATGAAAAGAAAAGGCAGCTAATCGTAACCTTGAAATTCAGTCATTCACTATAATGTTATCAGTTTCCAACAACTTGTATGCAAAATTTGTATTTGAGTTGTCTAATCAGCGAATAAACGTAAAAAGTCAACCGATCAGGATGATTTGGAGAAGATTTTTTGTTTTTATCCTTTTTCGTATTTAAACATAATATATATATATATTTAATTATCATTAACTACATGTTGGAATGTATCATAATGTGTGGTGTTCATTTTCGTATTATCATTTGATCATAACTGATCACTTAATATTAAAAAGGATTGCATGAAAAACATTTATGTCTGGAATATTTTCTAAAGATTTGGAAAACAAAATGATTTAAAAACAATACAAAAAATATACCCTCTGACTTTTTTCTGTCAAGAATGCCTCAGAAGCAACATTTCTTTTATTATTCAAATATTGTTCGTTTATGCCACAATATAGGGGGAGGGATATTGAAGCCTGATAAATGGATTATTTTGTTAAATTTTGAAAATATTGATTTTTGTAAAAACATCCAATATTAAAATTCAAAATGTTTACTTTAGATCAAAGACATTTCGAAACTTTCAATTATATTTTGAAACACGAATATATAATTGTTTGATAGCAAAAGAAAAACTGGAGATATTTGATTCCATTATGTTAGAAGAAAAGTGGTAAAGACAGGAAAGAAAATAATTACGGAGCTTTTTTGTTTACGTTTTTCAAGCACATTCAAAGTAACTAGTTACCATGGCATGCTAAAAAAGTTGAAAAATAGAGTTCTCTAGCTTTTTTGTACAATGATGTTTTTAGGTCGATTCAAATTCTCCCAACTTTTATTCAGTTTTACAGGAACAGAAAAAGACCTGAATGAAAAATTCCAAATGAGGTTTATTAAAAAAATCATGAAAATTTTTAAAATGTTTATTCATTTTAAACATTCTGCATTGACATATAAGACCAAAATGTTTCTGGAACTCAAAGTAACAAGTCAGCTTTTCTGTTTTGTTTTATCGTCAATTTGTTTTTATTTAAGTATAATATTACACATACCATATGAGGACTTTTACAATATTTACTCTACTTGCTAAACATCCTTTGTAAAATGCACAAGATGATATTTGTTATTTAAGACCAGGTTTTAGAAATAATGATTTTATCATCGTACGCGGGTATGTTAATGCTGTATTTTCAAAAAAATGAAAAAATGATACTTAAATTTCAACTTTTAATAAAAAGACTTTTTGACTCATTTATAGTGTAATTTGTTATATTTTTTAGTTTTGCTAGTATGTTGACAATATAAATTTTCGTTTTCAAAAATAACATTCTCAAATTATCACGTGGTTATCACGTGACACTCAAAATCTATTTATAAACGTGAAAACAGTAAACTCAAAAGTGCTAGCGTGTAGACACTCTTTTTTTTCTAAGTATTGTTATCTGTGGATAGCTTATATACTAAAGTATTAGAAAAGTGTTACTCGCCTCCTTTGAATAAAAAGATTAATTAAATAAACGGAGATTTTCGACTGAATTGCGCCAAAAATACTATGACCTTCAGATATAAGATCGTTTAACACTTAAACGGTATAAACAACAAGAACCGAGTAGCAGTTTTCGTAAAATATTAATATTCAGCTTTCTGTACGTTCATTTGAATCGAAATTTCATCATTTCTGCACGCTAGCACTTTTGAGTCAAAGTTAACTTGTTTCACAAGTTTTCGGGTCCGTCATTGTTTACAAACGCACAAGTGACTTTCAAAGGGAAGTAATTCTGTAATAAGAAACAAAAATTTCAGTCATCGGGAAATTGTTGCTGATCTTTATTTAAATTATGTTTTGTTGCATTTTCTCCATGACCAATAAAGAAACAAAGTATATAAATATATATTTTACTCGGAGAATAGATCAGAATGATTATAATTACACATCGGCGCCTTGGTAAGAATACCCCTTTTCTTTCTGTTTGGTATTTTTTGGCAAAAAAATTATGTATTGAATTTTTCTACGGACACTGTAGCTTTATCTACCAATAAAACATGACCTCCGTGTATTCGCACAACAGTGTGGGAAGTGTTGTTAAACACCATTCAATCAATCAGATAGTTCTTTGAATTGTGTTTTCTATTTTGTCAGATGAGGTGCCTCTCATGTTTCGGTTTTGCCTCTTGTCACAGTGTAAACAGTCAGAGTGTACAATAAAATCTTGAATCTTGCTCATTCTTCATGAATCATACAGACCCATACACTGTACATCATTCAATCGTTGGTCACAGTGGCAATCACACCATATAGTAATGACAGCTTTGAATATATATATATTCAATGTCCTGCTTATTTTTCTCTCAATAAATCTAATTACCACATGATAGAAAACATAGATTAAGAAAAATAGATGTTGATTTCATAGAAAAAAAACTTATGATGGTCAGTAAGTATGGGACTATTAAATCAATTTATACCAAAGTCCAAGAGCTAATGGAAATTTGATTATGAATCAAATCCTGCAACATTTTTATCACACATTCCCTTTACACCATGTACACATTCAATGAACATTCTGTGTCTCATTCAAGCATACTTAAAACTCCAGAATATGTATTTATTCTATGTATGTATATATGTACCATTATCTCTGTAACTTAAATTTGTATTTAGTTTATGAGAATAAAATATTCCAAAACTGCAGAATATTTTCTTTTACAGCTTATTTCCTAAAGCTTGTAGAGCAAAAGTTTGGTTGGCTTGCTTGTTTTGTTTGTATAAACATTTACCCAAGCTTAAAGCACTTAAGATTGTCATCTTCAAACAATAAATATAGGCAAACTTAAACCTGTAAATATTATAGTTAAATTCAATTGGATGTTATTTAAATTATCATTGTACAATATATACAAACAAAGCAAGCAAGGTAACCAAAGTCTTGCTCTACATGCAATAGGAAAATAGCTGTAATCTGTGCCTTCTTGTTAAGGTACAGGAAAAAAAATATTGGTATATATAGGGTGTAAAGTTTTTTAAAGAATATATAATTTTGCAGGGTAAAGAAAAGATGTTATTTGATTAAAAAAAATAGATACAAATTCTCTTAACACCCCCCCCCCCTCAGTTCAGACCCCAATTTATGTATCTGAGGTCTAAATCTATATAAATTAGAAAAATCATGAACTTGGACAACTGTTTTAATTATCTTTATTTTATTTATATCAATATATTATAAATAATATATTATCTTTTACAATTGCAATGCTATGTAAGCTTCATGTAATTAGATAATTGAATTAATATTGATAATTGCTCTTTAATAAGCATTATTTGGTACTTACTGAAAAGGTGGAGTGAATGTTTTTGTAAGGGAATATATGATCAGTGTCTAACAGAAAACCCTACATGGCAATCTCAAAGTTGTTTCTTTTAACCCAAGTAATCTAAAATATACATTCACTGATTGATTGATTTGAAATTGTGTATTAAATGCAGTCAACATGACTTATTTTACTTCATGTGGTATGTTTTTCAATGTGTCACAACTTACCATCATAACCAAATAACATAGAATTTTTTGTTTTTTGTTATAAAACATGTTTCACAATCATAGAAATTAGGGAATGGTTGATCCTATTGATGAATCTATTTGCTAATTTGTATGTGAAAACATTTCATCATTCCTAACACTTTTGCTTTTGTTTCACATTATTATTAATAAACAATATTAATAATTTTAATTTAAATATTCCATGGAGCACAGCTAAATATACTTTATCCGCCGAATGAAATCACAATTTGTACACAGTGACACATTTATGAAGTAAAAGTTCAGTGAAACATCCTCTCCTCAGTGATCATATTAATTAGGACACAATATCACATACTATATGTTCTCTACTTTCTCATAAATTTTTCCTTTGTTGATCATGAACTAACACATGTTCCAGAATCATTGCAGTTAGTTATTCATTCATTTCAACATATTTCCTTTTGTTGAACCTGCTTTTTAATACAGCGGCAAATTTTTTTTCTCACTTATTTTTAATACAGTCAATTAACTTCTACATTGTTCTAATTTGTATTCCTTTTAGCACAGTTAAAACAGTCTTGATTCCATTCATTTTGTCACACATATATATGTATAAGTAAAGAGTTGCCTTTTCAGGAAAATTAATTTTCTCTTTATATCTCATGTACAGAAATCTGATAATATGAAAATAATATCCTTGTTTGGGTTTCATTTGTTGATCTTCCTTTGAATGACAAGTGCAGTCCTTGAGTCTTATTCATTTTATCAAATGTGCTATTGTATTGGAAGTGGCCATTGTTTCTCATTCATCTTAAAATTCTGCAAAAAAAAAAGGATATTATTATACACAATATAATTAATTTATAAGCTCCATTGCTATATATATGCATCTATTACTTCAATCATTGTACTTGATTAACATGCTCTTAATGTGCCCTGTTATTAATATTTTGAACATAAAAATTATCTTATTCTTAATCTGATACAAAAAGAGAACTTCAATATAATCAAATTTTAGTAAGCTTAATAGCCTAAGCCCTTAGTATCAGCAGTGGTTGGTAAAACCAATAGTAAACTTACATGTTTGTAATAAAATAATTGCCATGTTTGTTTACTTTCTTAACACATAAATATAATAGACATGTTAATCTAAACTCATAGTCATAAGCAATTAATCTTTAAATAGCTTTCATATCATTTCATGTGACTATAAAATAAGTGTCAGTTACAATAATATAATATTTGAATGCTTACATGATAATGCAGACTTTCTACATGTCAAGTCACTTGGAAGCAGTAAAGAAAACCAGTGAATACAAATTCTGCAAAAGACAAATATAAAATTGCATAATCAAAACTTTAAAAGCAATAAACACACCAAATTTTTTTTTAAAAACATGTAGGAAATAGGCAATAAAGGAGATATTTAAAAAAAAAAAGATTGATTGTTGGTTGCTTAACGTCCAGTGGCAAATATTTAAAAGACTGTTAGGTATTTAATCTGTATGATATTGAAATATTTACATCAATGTAGATTGACAAATTTTAAAGTCACTTATTTGTATTATAACATTTTAATAGTTATCAAGCAAATCCTACAAGTAATAAATAGTCTTAAAAATGTCAATTGAATGAAACTGGTGATCAATTTAAAATTTTCATATCTTTAACTAAAAATTTAATTGGATAATATATTAACTGAGATGAGCAAATTCTCTCATTTTGTAAAATCTCAGTAGCCTGTTAACTGAAATATGACTTAATGGTACATTTTATTTGTTTGTACATGCATTTATAAATTCTTTGTCTTTGTGTGACTGGTATTTTCTCATAAACTTAGAAATGACAATGTATATATAAATACTTTTTGTGAAACAAATCCAAGTTTTATATTTATAAAATTCATGCTTAAATCACAAATTAAGTCAATTAAAAAAAAAACAATGTCATTCTTTGTTTAACATGTAAAAACACCAACACTGCTCATTTGTGTGGGTGGTGTATAAAAGTATAAAAAAAATTGACTAAGCCTAAGGAGAGGTGGACTTGGTATACATTTCCATTCTCAATTTTATTTTAATGATAATATAGGGGGTGCACCCCTTACTACCAAAGTTAAGGAGCTATGTATACATAAATGAATAGTTTTAATTTATTGCATACACTAAACAAGGGGGAATTAAATGGGGGGAGGGGTAATTATTATGTAACAGTTGGCTTGGAAAAAGTCAAGTCTACTATAACTAATATTAAAACAATCTTTCTCTGAGCATTGTTTCCGTTTAGCCAACTTTATTGTTTCATTGATTGATTCATAGGTCAAAGGTTTTCGTCGTCGGTTATCGAAATAAATGACGAATTATGAATTTGTTTATTCACTTCAACAAATTCAATAAGAAGAAATGGGTACGGATGATAAAAAGTTACAATTTACAACGTATTTACCTCAAAATGTATGCAAAATCCACCTTTCCATTGTGATTTCCATGTGCCAACTTCTTTGACACGGTGCTCAACAGCTGATGATAATGAGTGTGACGTGACAAGCTAAAAATTGACGTTGATCAATCTTAGTTTTTTGCGATTTTCTTACTCAAAACTGTAAGTGTTCAAGAGAACAACGGTCATGTTTGAAGATTTTGTTAATGTCGCAATGATGTTGTCGAAAAACAACAAGTTGATAAATCTTTGATCTCGGTGTAGCCAAAAAATCACCACTCCATAGCAAATTCTCCCAACGTCCGATTTAGCCAATCAAAATTCGTATAGTTTCGAAAATGACGTAATAGATGAGATTTCGATGCAATCACCAAAAATCGTCAAAAATGATTTGAAACCGCATTAACCTACCCGCGTAAACATATGTTGCTGTTAACAACTATTTTCTCTCAAGAAATTTATATTGAAAATATCTACACCCGATTCCTTTGGTTGACAAGGTTGGTTGAAGAAATTATTTTATTATCGTAAACATGAATATGTTGTTATTAAAAATTAATTTCTCTGCAGAAAGTAGTATTATATTTCTATTGTTATGTGTCAAATGGAGTACAAAACCCACGTCATTTGCCTTTGGTTGTCACGGACGTTCACACATCCATCATCCTCGTGCAATTTCTTTGTTAATAGCGTACGGACGAATCAAAAGCTCACAACAATAACACTCCCATAATACAAAATATTGTTTTAGTGGTTCATTGATCCGACTCATTTAGATATAAAAGATATAACCAGCATCGTGTTAGGCATTTTCTGAATAATCTTCAGATAGCTAACATGGGAAAAACTGCTCTGCTCGTTTTGTTAGTTGCAATAAAAATGATTAACCAGAATAAAGGTAAGTGTTTGTTTTCAAAAACTTTTGAATAATGATAAAACAATTTTACAAGATTAGTGTAAATCAATGTAGTCAGAGATTGTTATATACCTCAATACGTAGGTTTGGCAATCAAATATAAGTACAACTAGCATGAATTGTCTATTTTTAGAATGTCTTTGCTATTTAGAAAAAATATGAAATACATAACATGCTAAAAATTAAACAGGGCTTCCATGTTCCATTTATCAACGGTTGTTAATAAATGACAGTCAGTTTTTAAGGAATATGATTTTGGGATCGTGTTCTTTAATTGATACGTTGCTGTGAAGTGGTTTTGTTGATCGTTCCAAATTTGCGAAAATTGAGAATGGAAGTGGGGAATATGTCAAAGAGACAACAGCCCGACTATAGAACAGACAACAGCAGAAGGTCACCAATAGGGTCTTCAATGAAGCGGGAAATTCCTGCACCCGGAGGCGTCCTTTAGCTAGCCCCTAAACATATATATATATATACTACTTCAGTGAAAATAGACTTCATACTAAACTCCAAATTATAGTTGCTAGTCGTTTTACTTATAGTCAGAAAAAGAATTAAAAAAGCCGAAACCAAAAATGATATTGACAGGAAAGTGTTGTTTCGTATTTTAATACCAATTAATGAATTTAGACTATCATTTATTTTCAAACTATCTTTACAAAACACTAACACATTGTGGTATTGAAATATTTTTCAACACAAATGTTTAGCCCATAGTAAATCTAGAATTTATTCTATCTTTGTGAAATAGTTGAGTCTTTCAAGAATCTACAGCTGTTGGGGTTAGTGTTATTCAATCATTATTTTTCTGTGAAATGATTCTGTGGAGTGTTGCATTTCTTTTTACTTTGTTTTTTTCTACTTATGGTAAATATCTTGACTACAGCAGTAATCCATTCAACAGGAAGATAATAGTTTACTTAATATAAATTAAAGATTTGTGAAGAAATACAGGGTTTGACTTATTTAAATCTATAATAAGTTATTATAAAATTACAGGCGAATCAAACTTTGCATGTACCGGACGAGGTGGACATTGTTCAGGTTCTCATACATGTCCGTCGTTAGGAGGTAATGTGGAAAAACTATCTGTGAGGTGCAGGTGTGGGAAGGCATGTTGCAAATGTACTGGTAAGTTTATACGAATTTAGTTTAGTTATAATTATTGTATCATTGTTTACTAATCGAAATAACTAATGCTAAGGCCTATACGCTAGCCATGAATAAAAATGTCAGAAAAGAACGATACAACACGCAAAACTGAATAACTTTAAAGATATTCTCTGTCTTCAATATTTCGAAATGTTATTTTAAATAAATAGAATCAAAGAATAGAATATTTATGATATAAACTAACAAAACATTAGTTCACCAATGCCGTAAGTCCATTAGGAAAATACAATTAAATCTAGACAACAACTGAAAACGAAGAGAAACATATAAATGTTAATATCAATACGACCGAGTGAGTCAACAAGGTGAACATATTCTGCAATACAAGGTAAGACACATAGTCTTAAACTTTCTCTCTTGGCAATGTAAAATGAACTAATGCGCAACAAATTCAGTTGAATTGTTATGCTAATTTGTCGTTATTTTCGTCTTTGAAATAGCAAATACTGACATACATGTATTCCTGACTTGGGATTTGCAACTACAATGTAATGATGATTTCATTGGTTTTATTATATGGAAATAACAAGACCCATTAACAAGACAAGTACGTTTTATAACTCTCATCGACGACTATGACTTATGTTTTAGGATCTGATCACTTACATTACTACTATTTTGTTACAAGAATTTATAGTTTTGATTTGCTATCCCTTAACAGTTGATACAAACCCTGGGACTGGGGTCATTCGTATTATATAAAGGATACATTTGTACCTTTGAAATATAAATTTAGACTAAGGAATCCTTTTAATGAATCCAAAAGAAGTCTCCGATGTGAGAATTTTTTAAAATCCATCATTCTTTTATTCCTAGACAAATGTCCTGTTGGTTCTACATGTATGAGCGAAGGTGAAACCTGTGATGGAACCAAAGATACTAACGGTTGTTGTGGCAACATGTTTTGTTGTACACCTATTCCTACAACGACACCACGTAAGTTATACAGTTGAGAATGTAAATTGGGAATTCGTCAAAGAGACAACAACCCGACCATAGAACAGACAACAGCAGATGGTCACCAATAGGTCTTCTTGAATTACAGTGGAAATAAACCTCGGTTAATATGTTTTCTTAGTCAAACAAATAAAACTGCAGATTCACTTTTTTACGATATCATTTTCTGTAGATCTTTATTAACTATATATCAATGAATCTTTTTTTAAAGCACATTACAATTTGATTTAAATGTGGAAAGGCTTTCAATTTGTGGTCTGAACAATATGTTTTGCAGTAGTCCTTAATAGTAATACTATTATCATTATTAGTTTAATTGATATAATGATTATTACTAGTAATAGTAGTATTAGTATTGCATTCATAAAGAAAAAAGTATTATAATTCTTCCTTCACTTTTAAAGACATTTTGGAAAATATGTTTCCTCATTCAATTTGTACTAATTTGTTTTTAGATGAAGTAGATTGCGTGTGTAAAGACACATGCAATAGAGACGGGACTGACGAGGAGTATGTTGATATAAATGAAGGGTGTTCCGGAAATAATAAATGTTGTAAACCCTGTTCTAGTATGTTTATAATTAATTAGCACAAAATAACCCTAAACAAATAAACAATGCTACTAACATAAACTACTATAGTAAAACATAATTATTTTTTTATATAACAAAACAAAATTATTCATGATTACACTAGGGTGAAATGTTTCTCAAGTGATTTCTATAAGAGGGATATCAGCTGAGTGTTATTCATTTGAAAGCAAATTTTTTTCACGTGAATTTCACATGGATCTCACATGAAATTTACGTCAAAGTTATGCATGAAACCAACGTTAAATTTTATTAGAACTTCATGTGACGGGAGATTTACATTTGTTATCTAAACATTTACATGCTAGATGAATTTCTTTATTTAAACCAATCATTTGATTCTTAAGTGACATTCACATTCTCTTGGCATGATATTCACGTGAAAATCAGACGAATTGATTTCACCAAAGTTTCAACTATAATTATAAAAAATCTCGAAAAGAGACCAAATGGCACAGTAATTAACAACTATAGATTTATCAGCTATAAAATGCCCCGCAACGAAACATGTATAACAATTCAAACAAGAAAAACTAATTGCCTAATTATGTACAAAAAATGAAAGAAAAACAAGTATGTAACACACAACATCAACAAACAAAAACCACTAACTTACATGCTCCTGGCTTGAAACATAATGTGGTGGTATTCAAATCTCCCCCATATGACAGTAGTATAACAGTACGACATTAGACCGAACTATGAAAAGAGCTTAACTCACCAGATAGATACAAATAACAATAAGCTTGTCTGTAACGATAAGCTCGTTTGAGGTGAAATTGGTGTGAGGTTTTTCTACCAGTGTAGGACAGTAATTTGATTGACAAATTGGTTAGAAATGAATGTCACTGCTGTTTTCCATCTAAATTATTAACTTTACAGGTACATGTGGTGGAAGTTTCACCGGACCAACAGGAAGTTTTACTTCACCAAACTATCCATCTAACTATTGCAATAATCAAGATTGCATTTATAACATCACTGTTGCGGATGGTGATTTGGTATTATTAAACTTCACAATCATTCATTTGGATGACACTCCTTTTTTTTTGGATCCAGATTTGGTTGAGGTATATTAATTTTAAATTGCAGTAAAAAAAGATCTCGTTTAATAATTCTATTAAGTTGATATTTTGATTTCAGGTTATAATACTGAACAGAAAAAAAAACACCAATACACTAGCGGCAAAGATGTTATACCACAAACATTAGGGTCAAACATTTGCACACCAGATCCTGATTTCGACAATAAATGTCTCTTCAGTGATGTTAGGGGTCGAAAGGTATTTGAAAGGCCACATAATTTACCTCAATGTAGAAAAGACTCTTTAAAATTAAAGAGTCTTTTTTACATTATATAGGATGAACGGATCATATGAACCGGATGGAAAATATGATTCAAGCTCAAACGAAAAAAATGTAAACAAGTCTAAATTGAAAACTACGTTCTAACATACGATTGCTTTGAATAATGACCACAATTTTAATACGTGTGCTTGTACACCAAATTTTGTTGTAGAAGGGTCTAAATACAACACAAGCAACATTTCAGCTAGAACAAATAAATTGTAAAACCGGAGGCATAGGATATGCAATGAATTATACAAAATGCGAAAAACATATATCTTTCTTGAAGGTGGTTAATGCAGATAGTATTGCAGAAGGTACGTGGAATCGTGGATATACG
Source organism: Mytilus galloprovincialis (assembly GCF_965363235.1). Taxonomy (NCBI): domain Eukaryota; kingdom Metazoa; phylum Mollusca; class Bivalvia; order Mytilida; family Mytilidae; genus Mytilus; species Mytilus galloprovincialis. Next base: position 82,607,112 of record NC_134845.1, on the reverse strand, counting down.
AGTGGGCCCCGTCCGCTAGTAGTTCGAGTTCCTGACAATCCTTCTTCTAACACAGTTATCGTCACTTTCCATTCTGGTAACACACAAACCAATCCTGGGTTTCAAGTTACTTATAGAATAGTTTGGTAAGTGCATATGATATATAATCACACTTTTTTAAGAGAATGGTATTGATATTGCAGTTGAAGAGATTTTGATACTGTTGCAGAATCAATGCTTAAGTTAATAAAAAAAAGACATGAACATATATAACGGACGTAGACGAACAACTGTTTACAAAACTGTACACATTAATGTTTTAAGTTTGAGTGACACGAATTTAAATGAATAGGAGGGCTTTGACAGAGACAAGATGCTCATCTATTTCGGAAAACGGGAAAATCGGAAGGTCGTCCGTGCAACATAGATAGTACTTACATGATAATGATTTTTCAATGCAGAACAAGAACTTACGAAAAATCATAAAGAGAAAAATAATGAAAATACACATCTGAAGTTTTATAATGCTAGTGTTACGAATTTGCAGTTTAAGAAGGTTATAATAGTTCTACAGTTATATATTTTCCGATATCTCTATTAGTTTCCCATAACATCTGTTCATCGTTGAAAACTGTATCTAAAATCATCCCTTTATCATTGGTTGCTATCAGACGCTTACCTGTACAGTTGTTACTAAGGTGCTCTCTTCGAGGTCCGCGTTAGAAGTATAAATAGTGGTTAGCTATCCAGTGTAAATTGTCATTCTTATCGGAGACGTCGGAAGAAGAAGATTAAAAAGGTAGGACCGTTAATATTTAAAGACGAGTAGCAGGAGTATTCAAACAAAGTGGAGTGTTTGAAACCTGTTGAAAAGATATAAATAGTTTCGGTTCCGTAGAAGTTGTATAAACAGGGTTAGTGCTAAGGTTTTGCGTTCCACATCTCTCACTATTGCAGTGAGTGTTTGCTGTTAAACCATACCTTAGTACTACCCTGTTCCAACAGTTTTATAAATATATTTCAATAAAGTTTCATACGTTCAAAGTTTACAACAGTTTGAATAGTTTCCATACATTCGTTTTATTCAGGTTTCAGCCCGTTTGATACATTTCGGTTCAGCCGGTTTGATACATTAAGGTTTAGTCCCGTTTGTAAACATTTAGGTTCCAGACAGGTTCCAAATATTTAGGTTCCAGACAGGTTCCAAACATTTAGGTTTCAGACAATAGTTCCAAACCGTCTGACCCGTTTCAAACATTTAGGTTCCAGACAGGTTCCAAACATTTAGGTTTCAGACAATAGTTCCAAACCGTCTGACCAGTTTCAATCATTTAGGTTCCAGACAGGTTCCAAACATTTAGGTTCCAGACCAGTTTTATACATTTAGGTTTCAAACCAGTTCTATACATTTAGGTTCCAGACTATAGTTTCAAACAGTTGGTTTTAAACAGTATCGGACAGAAAGGGTTTTAAACAGTTTTGATTTAACAAGTTCGGATTAGGTTGATAGGTGTTGAAATTCGTTTTTATGTATTATAGTATTTGTTTCATATTTGATAGAGATAGTGTAAACATTTAATTGACTTTAGAACTTTTGAATTGCTTTTCAAATCCAGGAAACTGGTACGAACCCGAGGATAAAAATATCTAAACGTCCTCGCCCGGTTACACGTTACAAATGGTGGCTTAGCGGTGGGATTTGTCTAGCATTTCTCAAGCGTATTTTGTATATATATATATAAATTGTATGTTATCATGAATTCAAATAGGAGAGATAGTGTTTTATATGATCCTGACATAAGTTTAACTGAGGAACAGTTAAGTCAGGAAATAGATATTTTAACTGCCGAATTAGAAAAATATCGGCATGTTAAAGACAGATCAATTTCCCATGTTGATACACCCCGAACAGTGTTTAGACATAGTGATTCGGGGATAGGTTCAGTCAGGCGTTCCGAACAATTGTCAAAACAAACAAACTCTCCGATTTATGAAAAAAATGTAAGTAGTAGTGTAAATGGAGGCGGTTTAGGAGCCCGACCTAGATCTTCAGTCAGGTTTGAAACATCAACACCTGCTGCAGAAAAACAGTCTTCGAAACATTTTACTGAACAATTACAATTCCCAATTAATGACAAATTTGTCACAAAAAGAGCAAGTAAAACTGGTTTAACTCGTGATACCGAGTTTTGTGAAGATAAACAATCCTATGCTTCGGATGGATACAAAAATAAAAACATAGTTAAAACTGCTACCTATGATGGGAAAGGTCCTTGGCTTGACTTTAGGTCACATTTTGATGCCTGTTCCCAAATTAATAACTGGACAGACAACGAGAAAGGTCTGTATTTGGCCGTTTCTCTCAGGGGTCAGGCTCAAGGTGTTTTGGGAAACTTAACCCAGGAGTCTAGACAAGATTTCAAAGAATTGGTTAAGGCATTAGAAGAGCGTTTTTCTCCGTCTAACCAAACGGAGCTGTACAGAACTCAGCTCAGAGAGAGACACCAGAGAGCTGTAGAGACGTTGCCTGAGTTGGGCCAAGACATAAGAAGGTTAACTAACCTTGCATATGCAACTGCACCAAACGAAGTGCGGGAAACTTTGGCAAAAGAACAGTTCATAGACTCGTTAATAGATTCGGATATGAGGCTCCGAATAAAGCAGGCAAGACCTACTGATTTAAATGACGCTATTAGACATGCAGTTGAGCTTGAGGCTTTTAACAAAGCTGAAAGCAAAAGGATTGAAGGTCAGGGATATTTAAGAACTGCGTCTGAAAATAGACACAGTGCTGACAACATGACAAGTCAGCTTTTGAAAACAATGTCAGAGACATTAATAGAGTTGCAAAAAGAAATGAGAGACTTGAAACAAAACAATAAAGGTAGGAAGCAGGGTGGTGCCCCGCAGCCCTTTCCATTTAGGTGCTATGCTTGTGATGAGGTAGGCCACAGAGCTTTTGACTGTCCTACTTATCCAAACTTTCAATATAATTATCAGCAACCTAGGTATCAGACCAAACCTAAAACAAGGTATACTAACCAAAACTATGAAAATTTAGATTTGACACCGGGAAAAGTGGGGGTCCATAAACTATCTCCTGATGCAGGTATGTTCTTGAAAGCAAAAGTAAACGGAATTGTCACAGACTTGTTAATAGATACCGGGGCCACAGTTACAGTTATCTCCACTAAAATGTTTCAGAAAATGTCAAATATGCCACGTATAATTCCAACTGAAAGGGATATAATTACAGCTAATGGAGATTCCTTGCATGTGTCAGGCAAAACTGAACTTGAAATTGAAACTGACAAGTTCAAATGTACAAACACGGCCATAGTTGCTGACATTAATGTAGACTGTATACTAGGGTTAGACTTCTTGAGGACACAAGAAGCTAACATAAATATATCTAAGGGGACTCTAACTATCAAGGGACACGAAGTAAGATTTTATGTCCAAGGTCACATAGGCTGTTATAGAGTTGCAGTATCAGAAACTGTGAATATCCCCCCTAGAAGTGAGATTGTTGTGAATGGAGCTATAACTGATGACGTTCCTGACTCATTTGAAGTAGGGATTGTTGAACCTGCCGATGACTATAAAAGAACTGATAAAGCAATAGTAGGTAGGGCTCTTGTTGCAAAAAGTAAAAACATTCCGCTTCGACTTATGAATTTGTCTTCACAGATTCAAACTTTGTACGGCGGAACGATCATTGCTAAAGTAAGTCCGGTTGACAAATTTTCAGAACCTAATTTTGATTTAAATCAAACATCAGAAACCCCTGTCCCTTCACATTTAACAGATTTATACAATGAAACGGCACAGGATTTAACTAAGTTCGAGGCTGCAAAAGTTAGAAAACTTTTACAAAAGTTTTCACACATATTTGCCAAACATGACGCAGACTTCGGAAGGACAAATATTGTGAAACATAGTATTGAGGTTCAAAATGCTAAGCCCACAAGAGAACCTCCCAGAAGAGTTCCATATCATCTTCAGGGGGAGTATGATCAGGCTATAAATGATATGCTAGATAAAAATGTGATAGAACCGTCAACAAGTCCTTGGGCATCAGGGGTGGTACTTGTTCAGAAAAAGGATGGATCGACACGCTTCTGTGTTGACTATCGTAGATTAAATAAAGTTTCCACCAAAGATGCATATCCTCTTCCCAGGATTGATGATTCATTGAATCAGTTGTCCGGAGCAAAGTGGTTCAGTACTATTGATATGTGTTCTGGATACTGGCAAGTAGAAGTCGAGGGTAATGACCGTCCTAAAACCGCTTTTGCGACACGGAAAGGACTATTTCAGTTCCAAGTAATGCCGTTTGGACTTTGCAACGCCCCAGCCACTTTTGAACGATTGATGGAAACCGTACTAGCAGGTTTGCAATGGGAGGTTTGTTTAATATATTTAGACGATGTAATTATTTTCGGAAAAACCTTTGATGAAATGTTAACAAACCTTAGTTCAGTTTTTGAAAGACTCTCAACTGCAAATCTAATACTCAAACCAAGAAAATGTAAACTGTTTGCAAAACAGGTAGAATACTTAGGTCACATTGTTGCAGAAAACGGTATCTCAACTGACCCAAAGAAAATTGAGGTTGTCAAAAACTGGCCAGAACCAACAACTGTTACAGAGTTGAGATCATTCATAGGTTTTTGCAGCTACTACCGCCGGTTTATAGAAAACTTTGGTAGCATAGCAAAACCTTTACACAGCCTTACACAAAAGGGTAAGACATTTGCTTGGACAGATGAATGTCAATGTTCGTTTGACAAATTGAAACGGTTCTTGACTAGTGCACCAGTGTTGGCACATCCAGATTTCAAGCAACCTTTCATTCTTGATACTGATGCAAGCGCATACAGTATTGGAGCAGTTCTTTCGCAAATACAAAATGGACACGAAAGAGTTATTGCTTTTGCAAGCAGAAGTCTCACAAAAAGTGAGAGGAGATACTGCGTTACAAGAAAAGAACTGTTGGCAGCTGTTTGCTTTACACAGTACTTCAAACATTATCTGCTTGGCAGGAAATTCACAATACGAACGGACCATAGCTCTTTGAAATGGCTCATTAACTTTAAGAATCCTGAAGGGCAGATGGCAAGATGGCTTGAGGTGTTATTTTCCTTTGATATGGAGATACAACACAGAGCTGGTCGTAAACATAACAATGCAGACCCTTTGAGTCGTTTGCCATGCAAACAATGTACACATTGTGAAAATCAAGACGACGATGCTAATGTCATATGCCTTATATCAGGAAATCAAATATCACACGGTGATGTTGAAGACAATTTAAGCATGAAAGATGCACAACGTGCTGATTCTGATATACAAGAAATTAAGACTTGGCTTGAAACTGACAGAAAACCAAGTTTTGAAGAAGTATCAGGCAAGTGCTACGCTGTTCAGTATCTGTACAGTCAACTGAGTAAATTAACACTCAATGATGGTTTACTATGTAGGAAATGGACAATGTATGAATGTCACATTTCCTATTTACAAGCTATTGTACCCCTAAAACAAAGACGGAAGGTGTTACATTTTTGTCATGACACTAAAACATCTGGTCACTTGGGAGTTAGAAAGACTCTTAGTAAAATTAGACAACATTTTTATTGGCCAGACATGCAAAATGACGTAAGACGATACATTGCTGGATGTGAAATATGTTGGAAGCGAAAACATCCAATTAAAAAGAAGCAGGCTCCAATGCAGTTAGTCAAAACGGGTGTTCCAATGCAAAGAATTGCAACAGACATTTTGGGCGAGCTTCCCGAAACAGAAAATGGCAATAAGTATATACTAGTTGTCTCAGACTATTTTACAAAATGGACGGAAGCTTTTCCAATGCCCAACATGGAAGCACAAACTGTTGCAAAAATCATTGTTGAAGAGGTTGTTACTAGATTTGGAGTTCCCCATTACATACACTCTGATCAAGGGAGGCAGTATGAAAGTAAATTGTTTCAAGAAATGTGCAGACATTTAGGAATTACAAAGACTCGAACCACTCCATATCATCCCCAGTCGGATGGTATGGTAGAACGGTTCAACCAAACATTAGAAAACATGCTCAGCGCTTATGTATCAGACAATCATAGGGACTGGGACAAACAGCTCCCGTACGTAATGATGGCCTACCGATCAACAGAGCATGAGACAACTGGGATGAGCCCAAACATGCTCATGTTAGGTAGGGAAACTGTAACTCCATTAGACTTGATATATTGCATGCCACCAGCTATAAAACCAACCCCTTCAAACATATGGGTATGGGAACTTCGCGAAAGACTAGAGGACGCACATGCCTTAGTGCGCAAACACTCCCACGGTGCGGCAGTCAGACAAAAGACCTATCACGACCGCCGGACGTCATGGGAACGGTTTGAAAAAGATGATAAGATATATGTCTACTTTCCACAAAAGAAGAAAGGTTGTACACCTAAATTTACTTCTTTCTGGAGAGGGCCCTTTCAGATCTTAGGAAAAGTGTCTGAAGTTTTATACCAAGTGGACTGTGGTAGGAATAATCAATCACAAATAGTTCATTGTGATAGACTTAGGAAAAAGGTTGCACAATCAATGAGAGGAGAGGATTCATGCGATGCAAGTGAGGCACATGAACCAGACATAATTGAAGTTGAAAATGTTGAGGAGGTTGAGGAGTTGGTACAGGAGTCGTGTCGACCAAAACGAAATACAAGACCTCCAGCTAGATTTAATGATTTTGTTGTACATAGTGTTAGATAAAAGTTTTTATTGATATGTTTATATGTATAAAAGAAAAAAAGAAAAAAAGATATATATAAATAGTAACCATATGCAACTAAATATGTTTATGTACTGTTAGATTAACAATTAAGTTTCATTCTTGTTTCAGTACAAAATGCCGCTTACTAAAGTTACAGCAAGGAAGACAAAAGAAGTTAGTTTGGTGTCGCCTTGTATCCTCTGTCAAAAGGAGTTTGGCAGCGAGGAGGATTTGAAAACCCATTTACTTCTCTGTGTAAAAGAAAAATCGGAAATAAGATGTGAAGATTGTGGAACCATCTTTAAAAAGCATGAATATATGAAAAGGCACATGAAAAACATTCACGGTGTAGAGACTGGGAAAAGGAGTTACAAAGTTATAGAAAAGAAAGCTAATGTTTCACAAGATGATCTGGATCAGTATGATCCAGGGAACCTGATAGATGATATTTCAGATAACAGTAGCAGTGCAGTATTAGATACTTCAGATGATTCAGATAGCGATGAGCAGGATTCTGAACGAAAAGCAGGCTATATTGGTGAAGTTACAGACAGATCAGTTAAAGATATTTATGAAGAAGACACATCACAAAAGAAAGAAGAAAAGAAGGTTCATACACCAGAGGATCAACAGAGTGACCCTACAGTAAGGAAAAGGTGTGCCCCATTACCAGTCTCGGCACCAGCAAAAAGAAAGTCTCAGTTCTGCATACGTGTAGACAATGTTGATAAAGAAGCGAGTGGAGAAATGACACATCAGAAAACACAGAAGTGTGTTACAAAAGAACAGGCCACACAAACAAATGTAGCCAAAGAAAGGAAAATGGTGAAGATTGTAACAAAATATGTTGAGAACGGTCACCAGATAGAAAAGGTTGAGGAGCATGAGACAGTTTGGATGGTTTGAGAAATTGATATCTGTTTATTGATGCAGGAAGCATCATATATATTAAAACTGTATCATAAAACATGTTTTTTTTATTGCTGTTGTTTATAAATGTATATGTCCGTCCGTCGGATGGGGACGTAAAATCCGAGGTCCCGTGTTCAGGAAGTACCACGTCTTGTGCACGTTAAAGAACCCTTTACAAGAACTCTTATTGAGGGGTCCATAAGTGGCCTGTTGTGAGGCAAAATTGTTTTAAACCGGTTTTTGGCAACACAACTTTTCAAGTGGTATTCAAACTAGAATATTTGAAATGGTTTTATGTGGTCAAAGTTTAATCTAAGTTCAGTATTCAGTTGCTTGTACAAATGTGAATTAAAGTAGGATATTTTGAAAATAGAAAGTTAACAAACAAAACAGAAAGAACATGCAAGTCGAAAGAGGCTGACAGGAACCCCGGAACTGTGAGTAGGCTAAGGTACCCCTAGGTCTGACGTTTGTCAACAGATTGTTGTAGGAAAGCCATTAGTTGGTTATCATGGTATAACCCTCGGTGTACAAACAGTTGCTGGGAGAGATATTCTGCGGAATGAGTGGATACATTGAGGTTTAAAGTAGAACCTTGGTATGGTGTCAGCTAGTTTTAACGAGAACAGTTTTGATTGTGTTTTGATTACGTCAGTATAAAATTGTAAAACTCATGCGAGGACGCATGAAATCGGAGGCGTGGGTAGTGTTACGAATTTGCAGTTTAAGAAGGTTATAATAGTTCTACAGTTATATATTTTCCGATATCTCTATTAGTTTCCCATAACATCTGTTCATCGTTGAAAACTGTATCTAAAATCATCCCTTTATCATTGGTTGCTATCAGACGCTTACCTGTACAGTTGTTACTAAGGTGCTCTCTTCGAGGTCCGCGTTAGAAGTATAAATAGTGGTTAGCTATCCAGTGTAAATTGTCATTCTTATCGGAGACGTCGGAAGAAGAAGATTAAAAAGGTAGGACCGTTAATATTTAAAGACGAGTAGCAGGAGTATTCAAACAAAGTGGAGTGTTTGAAACCTGTTGAAAAGATATAAATAGTTTCGGTTCCGTAGAAGTTGTATAAACAGGGTTAGTGCTAAGGTTTTGCGTTCCACATCTCTCACTATTGCAGTGAGTGTTTGCTGTTAAACCATACCTTAGTACTACCCTGTTCCAACAGTTTTATAAATATATTTCAATAAAGTTTCATACGTTCAAAGTTTACAACAGTTTGAATAGTTTCCATACATTCGTTTTATTCAGGTTTCAGCCCGTTTGATACATTTCGGTTCAGCCGGTTTGATACATTAAGGTTTAGTCCCGTTTGTAAACATTTAGGTTCCAGACAGGTTCCAAATATTTAGGTTCCAGACAGGTTCCAAACATTTAGGTTTCAGACAATAGTTCCAAACCGTCTGACCCGTTTCAAACATTTAGGTTCCAGACAGGTTCCAAACATTTAGGTTTCAGACAATAGTTCCAAACCGTCTGACCAGTTTCAATCATTTAGGTTCCAGACAGGTTCCAAACATTTAGGTTCCAGACCAGTTTTATACATTTAGGTTTCAAACCAGTTCTATACATTTAGGTTCCAGACTATAGTTTCAAACAGTTGGTTTTAAACAGTATCGGACAGAAAGGGTTTTAAACAGTTTTGATTTAACAAGTTCGGATTAGGTTGATAGGTGTTGAAATTCGTTTTTATGTATTATAGTATTTGTTTCATATTTGATAGAGATAGTGTAAACATTTAATTGACTTTAGAACTTTTGAATTGCTTTTCAAATCCAGGAAACTGGTACGAACCCGAGGATAAAAATATCTAAACGTCCTCGCCCGGTTACACGTTACACTAGTATCAAAACCCTACAGAACAACAATATTACAGTAAAGTTTATAGCTTCTTCAATATGTTATTGCCTACAAGACTTTCTCACTTGAACGACTGTTCACATCCTATCTAACTAACTTACCGATTCCATTCCATTTGTAATGTTCTAATCGTATTCAATTTATATATTATTTTAATACTGATAAATTAGTATTTAAAAACACCAAGTGGCTATAATAAAATATCAAATGTATCCCATGGTGTATTCATGAATTTATCAATCAAGAATATGTACAATTTGTATCGTCTGACATATTTACTCGGATGTATGCAACAGATTTGTATATCGTGTTATGATGTTATTATTTCTCATCTACAAAATTGCCTATCCATGTAGAAGTTCAATCAAAAGGTCAGTTTTATCTTGTCCAATAGAAACCTCTATTCGTGACCCCAAACACAATGATATTGCGAAATTGTGTTATACATTTTGTAAAACAAAGGACTGGTTGTTTAGATATACTGATTATATTAGTTATTTCAAGGCTTCCATATATATTTCAAACAGTATTTTGTTTTTCAATTTACACAGTTAAGGATGGACATGTCCCAAAGTCATAAATATTTTAATTATACGAAAACAATCTGTATCTGTGTTTTATTTCATTTTCATTTTTCAACTCTATTTGTATTTTACAGATGACAGACCTGCACATACATAAACACGTGGAACTACAGCCAGTAAGAACTAACTGTTGAAATAAAAACTAAATAAAATTGTTTGAATGCAAGCTATTTGTTTTCCTTGGTAAAACTTGTCATTTAAATTCTAAAATAACGTCTGACTGAAGATATATATCAATCAATTTGTTGAAGTTTCAATAAGCGTAAGATTTTAAAACATTCGATCATTATAATTTTTATTTCCTGAGGATGGGTAACGCCGTTACCCATCCTTGTTACGCAATATCTCGTATATAAATACTTTCAAAACGAATCAAAAGTCGTGGTATGAGTGCCAATGAGACAACTCCCCAAACATGTCACAACTAATAAGCCGATGGAAAGCTACATTATAAAGGGTCCAAACATGACTAGTGTAAAACAATTCAAAGAGAAAACATAGTGATTCACAAAGGATCCTTCAAGTTATTGTAATCGACCGATTCTAAACATAAGTGATTGATTAAAATACAGAGGAACAATACTACCATCAAGATAATTCTTTAGCATGCAAGAACATTTATATTGGTTTTAATACCAATATACACTCAATATACACTATTCCCAATGTAGTTGTTTATCATAATTATCTTCATTAGTATAAAATAAATTATCTTCATCCTTGAATATCTTCTATTGTTTAAAGTTTATGATAAGATATGTCAATATGTAGCAGTTGGCTGATGCAATCATCTATATTTCTTGAATAGTATGTAGGCATGTTTTATCAAAAGACGATAGGAAAATCTGTGTAATTTGTGTATTGTATTGACTTCTCCAACGATCATCAGCAGACTAGTTAGTTTTATTTTCACAATAACATATCAGAAAATGTTCTAACTCGTGTGTATTTATAGAGTATCGTTGATCATCTCAATAAGGTTTATTTTCTCGCTTGAGCTGGGACCATTTGAGATGATCAATGATAATCTGTTTATTGTTATTTGCCTATGAAGACGTTATCAATTTCATTGTCAATTTCATTTACAACACCACGTGCGCCCTTAATTTCTTGTGATGATTTTTCATATCACTCTACCGGGCTGAGAAAGGAAATTATGAGTCAGTTAGATCATGTAGATCAAAGGAAAATTTCGTAAAATTGTGATGAAACAGTTTAGATTTATACATGTACACAGGCACTGGAAGTTCTATCAATGATTATAACATATTGACAATTGGAAGCAACTAGTGTCAATTTATAAAATAAATTCCCTTATGTGGGCCACATTATTCTCTCAATTTTGGACCAGTTTGTATACTAAACTTTTTATTAAATGTACACAACCTATTATTGGCCCTCATTCCCATTCATGGTAAATTTTTTACTTCCAAACATTTTATGAGACAAATCAATATACTGTTATTTATACATCACACCGTACTGGTAACCTGAATTTTGGATACACCAAACCAGATACTTCATTTCTGAGAAAAAGGTTATACCCTCAATTTTTGATATATTCATACATTTTTGTATTTTTCAAAGTTATCAGTCAATGTGTGTTCTTCAAGGATCACCAATACTTCCTCCTTCGTCTGATACCTGAATTACAAAACTATGTTCTACGCAATTTTATATTGACACCTATGCGTAGGAATTACTTATAAATCTGTACTACTTTCATTGAGGTGAACATTTTTATTCTCAAAATTGATTGCCTCGCTGTGACTTTGATATAAGGAACAGCAATAAAAGCACTGTTCCTTTGCTTTTTTGTGCATTTTGTTATTTTGCGTCCTAGATAGATACCTATACCCTTTGTTTTTCTCGCAAAGTATATAGAAAAGAGCACTTTTTTATATACATATACATTGACACTTTTTTCTTCCAATCGCCCATATTTTATAATAATTGATAGAACGTTTAGTGGCGAATTTATGAACGTTGGCTTATGTTTGTCTACATGTTTTTGCAAAGTAACCTACAGCGTTACTTGAATTGCAATGGCTGTTTATCAAGATGGTTTAACATTAAACAGGTTATACTTTCAATGATTTACTTAAACACCTGTAAAGCAGCTTATCTGTTATTACACGGTTGCAGGGTGTAACTATGTCGAACAGACGTGCCACCATACTATATTAAGGTCAAGATCTACAAGTAACAAACAACTCGACTTACACATCAACATGTCAAAATGAAAAACATTGAAAATAGAGTTTATGTAATTATTTGCTTTTCAGCCTTGCTACCAATTTACGTCTGCGTAGCTACCACAAAATAGCGTCCCAATACCGTCATCACACTTTAGCCTTAAAACAATAAACTTTGATAAAAGCTGTTATAAAAATTACAAGACAGGTACATGTGCAAAAATGTAATATCCGTCAAATTGTGTGAAAACTGACCCATAATGGTCTATGCAAAATTGAGAATGGAAATATGATATATGAGAATCATTGAGAATGAGAATAGGATATGTGCATTGAAGATGAAATTAGATAATAAATCTTACTACTGATACATGTGCATTTTTTTTATGTGTTGTAAGTGAAAAATCATAGGTAAACACATCAGTTTGAGGTTGCCAGTCCCTAGTGTTTAAATTGATGTTTCCAGTATAAACAAACACGATAATCTCTTTAAACATGTTGCAATATTTCACAACCAACTTATCCATGTTATCTTTGATTGTTTTTCCAACATCGACTGTATGTTTTGTGTGCTAAACTCTTGATCGCAAATATATATTTTTGATTTCCTATTGTTGATTATTCATTATCGGATAGTGGTGTTTCCTTGTCGCCATCTTATGATGTTTAAATATATCGACTTCGGTTTGCTCGTATATGTTGCAACGTATTTGATTTTAACGAAAGAAATCTCTGTATTACTGCAAATATTACGACAGTTTTATAGATGTCACAAATTGAAGAATTTCAAAATTTGATCATCGATACAAGAACATTATCAGTCAATACATATCAACATGCAGACATTTTATACGTTCAAATCCAGTTTTTTTATGGTTAAATACGACACATAGCATACTCATGTCGGAATTTACCTAAAAAGCTAACAAAACCTTTAATCGGACGTATTCAGAATATAGAATACTGTTGCCAGGTCATTAAATATGTACCTTTTAAAATTAATATTGAATCATTTGTAAAAGTCTTATAAAATCGTTGTTTTTTTAATAGGTTTTGAGAACCTAAACTTGTCAATGATAAAGCTATGAAAAATCAAGAGAGAACATTTTCTCGCAAAATTTCAATGGCTAATATCTCAAAAACAAGCAAATTGATCTATATATATTTTGCTTTATTGGTTCCTTTATTAATCACCTATCATTTTATACTAGTGTTATGAAAAGCTTGTTATTTTGAAACTGAGTAGCGACTTTCCTTATCAAGAACTTTCGTTAATAGTTGTATTTAAGTCATTCACATTTACCGAACTAATATCATGGCAATTGACACCCGTATTCAAAAAGAAAAATCAACGCCAAATTACTTTGGAGCTCAATAAAAAGTAAGTAGGGTATTATAGAAGAACTTTGTTAATACGTAATTTAACTAATGCAGGTAAAGACCCTCAAACTTATACAATATGGTTTGATTATGAAACAAGAGGCTCTCAAGAGCCTCAATCGCTCACCTGTATTTCAGAGGAGATTTTTAAATGTTAGCAAACTTGATGATCAAATTGTGTAAAATTGTCTTTAAAAGGCAATAACACCTAAAGGGGTCAATTGACAATTTTGGTCGTATTTTTTTTTTTGTAGATCTTACTTTGCTAAACATAATGGCTGTTTACAGTATACTGCAAAATTTTGTTATAACTACCAATTCGGTTGCAGCAACCCAAGAATGGTTTGTTCGTTTCGTCTGAAAATTTCAGGGCTGATAGAACTTGACCAATTGAACAATTTACCCAATGTCAGATTTGCTCTAAACGCCTTTGGATTTTTTTTTAAAGGTTTTGAGGTATAAGCCAAAAACTGCTTTTGCGAGGTGATCCTATGTTCTATTTTAAGCCATGGTGGCCATGTTTGTCGATGGATCAAAACTTTGGATACAATTTATAAACTAGATACCCTACGGAACATTTACTCAAGGTTTGAAAGTATTTGGCACAGTTGGTTTTTTTAACTAGTTTACGACGACAGACGACGGACGTCGACGGACACCAAGGGATGGCATAACCTCACATTGGGGACCCTTCGGGTCCCGGTGAGCTAATAAAATCTAAACTTCTCCTGTTGAACGATGAATGCAAACCGTTCTAGGAGAAGCATTTGGACCTAAAGTCTCTTCAAGTTGGTGTTTAAGATCCCTTATACAAGAAATATATTATTAACAAGTACACTGTTTTACACAACGTACAAATGCTAAGTAAAAGGAATTCAATGCCAAGGTTGGATTACACGGGAATTCGATAACATTAAGAAAATCATCAACATGTGTTAAAAGGGAGATAATCAAAAAATATTGACGGGGAAAAATCAAAATCATGAGGTCCCCAAAACTTTACAATTATTGATAACAAAGACTTAGAAAGAAAAATACCCGTAACAATGAGAAAATTAAATACCAGTAAACAATCTTAAAAGTGACGACGATGAGAAAATGAAATACCAGTAAACAATCCTAAAAGTGGTGACAATGAGAAAATGAAATACCAGTAAACAATCCTAAAAGTGATGACGATGAGAAAATGAAATACCAGTAAACAATCCTAAAAGTGATGACGATGAGAAAATGAAATACCAGTAAACAATCCTAAAAGTGGTGACAATGATGACTTTGCTGAAACAAATCCCAAAACTTCAGTTGATGATAATGATAAAGAAATTGACAAGATTGAAAAGAAGACAGGAAGTAATGATACATGTATCCCAAGTGATACAATAAGTAAGGAAATTTTTGATGAATAAACTCACAATCAGAGAGATTGTGCGGGTAAACAAAAGATATCGATAAAATCAAAGAAACTTCACATAAAATGGAAACTTCTATTTAATGAAAAAATTCAAACAATTGACAAAATAAATGAATTTGCAAATAAATTGATATACCTAGAAATATCTAGTACCAAGATGTGTTATAAAATATCAAAAATGTCAACAGTGACAAAGGGAATCAAATCTGAAATGAATATTATTTCTGAAAAAGTAAAAAATGAACACACAAAAAAAAGAAAAATTGCGGACAAAAATATTTGTAAAGCTGTTGACACTACTAACATGGAATACAAAAATATATCACAGAAAATGTAAAAAAAAAATGTTGACCACAGAGGATAAAATATACAGTCAAAATTGTATATTCAACTGAAAAAATTGATAAAAAATGATTGAGAGAAATTTATGATAAATTCGGGGGAAAAAAGTGATAAATTTTCAAAACAAAAGAAAAAACTGAATCGCCAGAACGTAAAATATCAACAGATTGAATTCATCAAAATCAAAGGAATCACTAAGAAATACAGGTACTAGAAGCTTCATTCGATCACAAAGCATCAACATGCCTGTCAACAATGTGGTTATACAATAATATTTTAATGATTCAGATTTTGAGGACAGTGTAGATCAAGTTATTCCTTCTTTTCTGGAATTATATTGAAGAAACAAAAGAGAGTATGTCCCCTGACTGCAACATCTTTTTAGGAGATTTTTTGCCTTGATACTACCAAAATAGAACAGAAACACAAACATTTGATGAAAAAAGGCTAGACTTTAATAAAATCCATTAAAATCATACTGAAGAATATGGATCAAGCATTAGACAGAATAAGCTGACTCAAAATGACTTCATGTAAGGAATACTTCTGTCTTTAGAAAAGAGGGTTCCTACATATGTCAGAAATTTAAAGAATTTTGTTTACCCAATATTAAAAGTCAGTTCTGTGAACAATCAACAAAGGTAAGAAGGAGTCCAGTACAACCGAGGCTCTGATCAGACAATTGTAATGAGGGAAAATGTTCAAACACATTTGATGCATGTGTGTATGTTTAAATAAAATAAACTAGGACAAATTAATATCACATCAAATGCATTGTTAACAACGAAGTTGCGGAGAGATGATATAAAAGTAGAAGTTTTCTGTTAGAGTTTCATTGTCTGTCTGTCTCTCTGTGTATCATTTAATGACATAAAGTAAATTATCAACATAATTGAAACACACGGCTTTGTATTCGAACGAACGAGTATTCATAATTACAATCACACTAGCACTAAAAATTAGTGAAACTCGGAAATGGTCTATATCTATACTCGACTTACTGGTTTTTACTCGACAACTCTAAATTCTTTTGAAAGTTACTTGATAATACTCAATGGTAGTCTGAACCATACTCAATAATCTAAAATTATACTAGACTAGTACTTGACCAGTTTATACGGGTCTGAACCATGTTCGAACTAGTCTGAACCATACTCGACCTAGTCTGGACCATACAAGATAAAGACTTAACCAACCTAGACCTATTCTTTGTATCTATCAACTCAATTTATCAATATAGGAAATGTTTTTAAGCTTATTTTTAAACAATGTTATTACATTTTTATTGAAAAATCACATAAATTAATGTAGAGTACTCTATCTATGGCCTTTAAAGCGCAATCACAAATCAAATAACTTTATTTGCAAAACAACCACGCAGGAACCGTGATCTGTTATAATACTCATTGGTCATTAGTGTTATTCTGTCATCAGCATAAAGTTGACCTTTTCCGAATTACGTCGATAGTACAAGATTTGGCGGTAATTATTATAATAGTTTTTTTTTTCCTTTGTTTGAGATCGTTCTCTACAGCAAAGTAAGAAATAAATGGTGGATACTTGTTTATTATGATGCGCAGAAAATGTTGGTAAAACTGAAAAATGTCTACGTTGGTGTTCTAAATACCTATATCCAAAAACAGTAAAATCTCAAAAATACTTATCTCCGAGGAAAATTCATAATGGAAAGTCCCTTATCAAATTGCAAAATAAAAAATCTCAAAACACATCAAACAAATGGATGACAACTGTAATATTCCTGACTTGGTACAGACATTTTCTCATGTAGAAAATGGTGGGTTGAACATGGTTTTATAGCTTTCTAATCTTCTCACTTGTATGATAGTCGCATCAAATTGACAACGTTGCGTGATCTAAACAAACAGACATAAAAGGCACAAATGCAATAATACAGTAGTCAACATTGTGTTATAATCCTTATTACTAAAAAAGCAAACACACATGTAACAAAGAAGCACAAAAGGGCATACATACCAAGCATATTAGTAAAATTTAAAGACAAGAATACACAAATTTACCCTAGTACAATAATGCAATGACGGGATGTATGGAGCCACGTCATATATGTACCGAAGAAAGGTAAAAGGGCATTTAGACAAAGCACATAGCAAAACTGAACGACGAGCAAGAAAAAAGTTTTCGAAGTAACACCAAAAAGAGACAAAGCACATGAGCAACATGAAAGACACGAATACGAGAGTATCAAACAATAATGACAGAATGTACACGTACAACAAGTATATTCTAATACCAATGTAAAAAATACCCAACAGAAACAGCACTTGCATTTCTGATAATACAGAACAATACCAGACTGTACTGAACTGATACTGATTTTTTGTGTAAAGAAGAGGTATTAATTGACTTTGTTTTGAAATATGCCGTAAGATTAATCAACAGAATTATTTAGAAATGAACATTAAAAATAAGCAAGCAGTATTGGTAAAATACATTATACATGTGATATTCCCACTAATGAATGGTTTTTACACTAGTAACTTAGGGGCCATTTAAATCATGCTGTTAGGCGTGAACTAAAGCTCCGTGTTGAAGGCCGTACCATGACCTATAATGGCTTATTTTGATAGATTGTTACTTGGATGGTTAGTTTGCACTCATACCACATTTTCTTCAAAATAGTAACCTAGTTTACCGACGTAGTCAAAAGAATGATATTTCAGTATTTCACACAATGCATAGGAATTTTTACGGTTGCTTCAAAGCAGTAAAACAATATCTCAGATTAAAAGCAAGAACATAATTACCAGGATTGTTAAAGATAAACAAAAAGTACATTTCATCTCGACAAGTAAAAGTAAACGTTGAAATTCTGTCATAATATCAAAATCTGTGAGGTCGTCGTTGTATATCATAACTTAATTCATCTATAAACACACATCCTCGCCGATCTTTAAATACGTCAAATAAGGCTGCGGTGTCTCCATGACAAATTAATTTTTCGTCTCGCAGACTAGGCTCCACACAATATCGTTTGTGTATTTTAATGACATTACATATACTGCTTGATAACGAAATAAGGTCATAACCATTCATATGCATCTTTATATACCTACACGACACTTCCTATGTTGAACATTTTATAAAATCATCATGTGACTTTGTCTTTCCTTTGAATTTCTACCTAGACGACGATCTAGGTCTTGATACGTTGTTAAAGATAATTCAGTTACATAACTGTCATTACAATCTACGTTATATCGCTTGGTGAACCAATTTGATCTTTTATTTTTTTCTGATTCAAACCACATTGACGAGTCGACTCGTGTGTAGTGAAAAGGCAATATTTGCAAACTGTTATCTTAATGATTGATTTATCAAGAACATTATTCCTTATTCTGAAATCGTTACTTTCAGATTAATAAAAAAGTGGCATATTATAATATACAAACAAATTAATATGCCATATACATGTATATATCAGTCTTTAAAAAGAACAAACATATAAAGTAAATCATAATATAACATCTTCACACGCTTAAAACACATGTCTTATGTCTATCTCTGGATTCGCCTTTAGTGACAAGGTAACACTACGACTATTGAAGTTATATGTTTATATAGTAGATGTGGTCGATTGGTCATACGGCTAAGCGATTGGTGCTGTAGTGTATCAAAGATGTGATTTCGAATCCCGCTACGGAACGGACAAAAATTTGTCAGCAAACAAAATCTAATTCTTACACTGTGTGGTGTAACTTTCAGACTTATGACCTTCTGCTGTTGTCTGTTCTATAGTCGGGTTGTTGTCTCTTTGACACATTCCTCATTTTCATTCTCAATTTTACATATATATATATTATTTATATTTTCAGTGTACTTTGAAAAATGCATGTGACATTTGGCTGATGATGTCAAAACTAATATAATATTGATTACAAGGTAAGAAAGATGATATACGAACAAAATCAAGAAATTCATAATTTGCATAATCAATCATATTAAAAATAGTGTTGTATAATGAGCTTATATCACCAATTGAAAGCAATTTAGTTTGCTTTTATATTTGAATCTATCAAATTATTATATCAATATCGTGATGAAAGATTATACTAAATGACATTCCACAGTTTCTGTAAACCATACTCTTCATATACCTCATTCGAAACAAATGTATATTTATGATAAGATATACTATTGAAATTATGTGAACAAAATGTCCTATAAAAAATGCCAGAACAAGTTATTGTATTAAACCAGAACAGAAGGAACACAGCATGGGAGGTATGTGGTCTGTACCCTATGTCAACTCAGTCTGTACCAGCCATCATGGATCCGTTCACTTAAACGGACTCAAACTCAAATTGGCTTGCACTATGCCAAACGCGCTAGACCATTCGACTATCTAGGCTCTACAAATGATAAAACTCTCGTCAGTTTTTATCTAGCGTTTTAACACAGTACATGATGTATTAGGCATGAAAATGGAATTCCTACAGATCAGCTGAACTATCAATCGCTGAGGATCTCGGTTTTCTTAGGAAGTACTTCATATACGTCAAAAATAGCCATTCAAGGTGATATGGGACTTACAAGTACGAAATCAGCACAAATTTTGGAAACTTTTCGCCTTTTTCTTAGAGTGAGCAAAACTTACGATACAAGACTTGCATATAAAGTTCGTATGTGGAGTAAGGATTGTTTAAGTCATGGGACGAAAACTGTATTAAGAAAGGACGAATTTTGGGTATTGAAAATGTTATTGATGATACTTTTTCCATCAAAGAACCATAGTATATAACAGGCTCAACTACAGACCTATATAGTTTCGTAAACACATCATAAGTCATTCCACCACACGAAATAAATTTAGCATGAAAGTGCTCTGCTTACTGATTTAGTAATTTCTCGTACTGTATGTTTATAATCCAAAACTTCGAATTCATTCAATAACATTAACGGTACCAATTTTCCTGCACCAGATGCGTATTTCGACAATACATGTCTCTTCAGTGATGCTCGTGGCAAAAATATTTGAAATCCAAAGCTTATATAAAAGATGAAGAGCAATTATCAAAAAGGTTCAAATATTATAGCCAAATTCATGAAAGGAATCAGAGCTTTTCACGAGGGAGATACATTTCTTAATTTATAATAATTTCTAATATTTTGTAACAGCAAATTTTAATAACACAAAAAAAAACGTATTTTCATGCCAATACCGAAGTACTAGCTCCTGGGCTGGTGATGCCCTCGGGGACTAATAGTCCACCAGGAGAGACATCGATCCAGTGGTAGTAATAACATTAACGGTAGTCCCAAATATCTGTAGGATGAAATATAATTAACTGAAATATCTCCGCATTTAAATTCAACGGCAGATCTAGCAATGTTTTTATTACGAAAATGTATAACCTTCGTTTTTCCTGTATTTAGAGTCATTCTCCATTTCCTACACCAGGTGTTTAAACAGTCCAACATCTTTTGTAAATTCTGCTCATTTGAAGCTACCATCGCAACATCGTCAGCGTAAAGAAGAATAGATGCATTTAAGTCACCAATATCTACACTAGCATAAAGCGAGCGAATATCATCCGCAAGATCGTTAACATATATAGAATACAAAGGAGGAGACATTTTACAGCCTTGTTTCACACCGTATTGAACCGGGAAAATATCTGTCAAGTTGTTTCCTAATTTTACAGCACGTTGTGTCGCATCGTAAAGAGACTGAATTGCTTTTAGAAACGTTCCGTTAATACCAATTTTCATCAGCTTATACCACAACATGTCCCGATTAACATTATCAAAAGCCTTCGTCGCATCCACAAAGCACACAAAAGAATAATTCCTTTGTAACTTTCTATTTTTAATAATTTTTGTAAGTATATATAAATGATCCAAACAGCTTCGGTTACGTCTAAATCCATATTGCTCTTCTGCTAACATGTCATTTTGTTCTAACCAATTTGTCAATCTTTTATTCAAAATATCCGCATACATTTTGCACGGCACTGATATTAATGAAATTGGACGATATTCAAGTGGATTAAGGGGATCCATTTTCGGTTTCGGAATCGGAGAGATCATACTCGTTAACCATTCACTAGGAACGTGTCCTTCTATGAAACAAAACTGAAAATTTTTATATAGCAAGTCTATACACGTGTCATTTCGCAAAATCTCACTCGGTATCTCATCAATTCCTGCGGATTTACCTTGCTTAGCTCGAAAAACGGCCTCACGTACCTCATCTCTTTCTATAGCTCTATTAAGTTTAGTTGTATCAATATTATTGTCATTGACTAAATTATTCCTATTTTGAAGTTTATTTTTAATGTCCTTAAGAAATTCGTCATCATACGAACCATTCATGTCAGCACTGTTGTACAGCTTTTCATAGCCTTTTTTTTATTTTTCTAAAACAGAGTCAATGTCACTTATAATTTCTCCTGTTTCTGATCGAATTTGAAAAGTCTGTCTCGATTTGCGATCATTGGCAAGTCCTAATTTGCCTATAGACTTCCAAAATTCAGAAGAATTTTGTTCGCCAAGTTTTTGAAGTTTATTGTGTTGTTCTAGCTGATAATTTTGCTTCGCTTTACGATTTAATTTGTCGAAATCTTTTCGTGATTCCATAAATCGAGTACGGAGTTTGGATTTTCCAATTGATTTACACCGCTTCCATTGCCTCTCAGCATAACACGTTTTGTTCCACGAGTCCTGTAATTCCTCAGACCAATACGGTTTCCGCTTACACTTATTCGTTCGCATATTAGAAACGGGCGGTTTCAATTCTTTACATGTTAGCTCCAATTCCATAATAAGTAAACGTTTCAGTTCGATAAAAGCCTTATTCACGTCTTTACTGCGGTTTAAAGCAACTTCAATTCGGCATATAGTATCTCGTAATACATTCTGCATATTTTCACTAGAAAAAGGTTCGTTAATCAATCCATCTAGCTTGAACTTTCTTGGATCTTTAACCCGATTTGCTCCTATACCGCTTTCGCTTTGTTCTATTTCCGACATATCCGTTCTAACTCGTATGCCCCATTCTAACAGAGAATGGTCCGGAATCGATTAGTATCCGACAAGAGATAACTCAGTCACTAAGTCTGACATTGTATTCACTTTAAAATTAATTACCTCATTTAACTGTTCATGTGGAGAAAGGACATAGTCTTCAACGGATTTCCATGTACCTTTAATATGAGTAAAATCTTGCGAGCCAATTCGTCCATTTACCATACACATGTTACAATCTACTAAAATTCAATGAGTAAATCACCATTTCTATTTGATACACTATCAACAATTTCTCTTATTTGTACATTATCAACATCTTCAATAAAATCTTGGGCATCTCCACATCTAGAACTAAAATCACCACAAATATACAATTTACCAATATTTTGATACATATACACCTGTTCTAGCAGTTTAGTATAAAAAAAACTAGTGAGTCATTATATATATACAGAATTTTCTGGTGGTAAGTAACATACACATAAACATATTATATCATTTTCATTACTCAATTTTATCCATAGAATATCTTGTACTTCACTGTTTAAAATTTCAACATTAAAATAATTCAATAAATCGTTTTTAACTAAAGCCGCAATTTTAACCCCACCAGAACCTCTCTTGGAATTAACATGAACTTTGTTCCTGATTCTCTGAAAACAAGTATACTTTTATTAATCTTCTACATGTATTTTATCACTTTCTCTCAAAAAAGTTTCACATAAACATAGAATATCAAAATTTAAAGCGCTTACAACATGACATCTAAAGTTTGAAATGTCCTCCCTTGTATGAGGGGGGGGGCAAGGGGGGTCCCAATAACAGCAAAACAGCAAATTGATTTGGCTTATAACAGATAACAAGGAATTAAAATGGACAAAAACAGATAACAGTAAATGAAATATGATTGAAAGATTATGTCTCCATCATATGAAAATCAAGCACAATCCCTCCAGTTGCTGAATGTTTCCATTAATTGTAACTCATAACAATACAGAAACAGGTCTGCAATTAGTGGTGCACAGTTAGTCCCCATTGGAATTCTGATAACTTGACGATATATGGAAAATCCATAGCAGACAAAAATGATGTTTTGTAAAAAAAAATTAAGGGCAGTTATGGTATCAAAGCAGGCTCAATAGACATACTTCTTTTGTTTGTTATTACTAAAAAATGACCTGAAAGAGTTTGAATATATTCGCATTCTGATTTTTTTTAAATGCACGTTCAATGCATGAGGTGTGTGGTATTTTTCTTAATAAGACTATGACCACAGAGGTATATGGGGTAAAAAAAATCAAAAGCACCAATTATAAGTTTGCAATTTATCAAGTACTTTGAACTAATTTTGAAACTCAAAAGTAATTTATTTCACTATTTTCAAAGGCTATATTTGAACAATTTATTATCAGTTTTTTTACAGTGAACTAGTAAGTAGAATACATAGTAAAGTAGTGGAACAATGGCTTGAAGACGAACTAAATCTTTGTTTGTAATGAGTTATGTGCAGCTTAAGAACCCAGGACATGGTTGGAACTTTTATTGTACAATGTATTTGGTTCTGCTTTGAAAAGAATCACAGATCTGAGTCTTTGTACTTTATTATATGGTTGTAAGGACCTAGTCCTTAATTGACATCCTCATCAGATATCCCTGGCCATATATTTCCTTTTTGCCATATTAAGAATTGTTCGAATTTAATATGTACGTACTGGAAACGAGGAACAATATCCCCATACAAAAAACATTACTACATATATATAGGAAGATGTGGTATGAGTGCAAATGAAACACCTCTCCATCCAAGTAACAATTTATAAAAGTAAACCATTGTACATGTAGGTCAAAATACAGCTTTCAACAGGGAGCCTTGGCTCACACTGAATAGCAAGCTACATGTTCATAAAAAAAATGGATTTTATTACAAAGGATAATCATAAGATATACTGGAGTTGTCATGGACCTAACCGTTCTATTAATATGTTTATGTGATGATCTGTGATGGGTATATGTTTATGAAATCCTTCACCGAATACGGGACCACCATATTACCAGTGGTAGATCCCAATGTTCAATAATCTTCAATTTTTACCGAATATTGGCTGTCAAAACAAATGCTAACATTCCAATTTTCAATAACAGTTAACAGCAAATACATTATCACAATAACAGATAACAAAAAACCTAATATTCCAATAACAACTAACAATGAATAAGACAATAACAGCTAACAGCAAATATATTTTCAGAATAACAGATAACAAAGAATCAAATTGCCCCATAACAGCATAACAGTTAAACCCCTTGCCCCCCCCCCCCCCTCTTGTATAACATATTAATTCAAATCAAATGAAGTAAATGTTAAGTTTTAATTTGGATTATCCTTCTTTTGATAGTTCATGTTTTTTCCCGAGACCTCGTCTCTTATTTGAAACTTTAGTACGCTACAAATAACATAAATCTATCAAAAGCTGTTCAATTCTTATTCACCGATTTAACTCAAATTCCCATATTCGGTTTATAACATACTACAACGTATATTCAAATTACAATATGTCTGAAATAAACAATTTAAAATAACAATTTAAAATGCATAGGCTCAATGACATATGTTACAGGGAAAACGGTAGTATTTAATTTTCCCAGCATTAGGTTGGCCTTTTGTGTACCAAGACAGGTGAAGGAAGTCAACTTAGGAGCGCCATGATTGGATGTAAGGGTACAATATATTTTTTTTATTTATCTATGAATAACTGCAGTGTTTATATTTACAATATAAATTTTAAAACCTATTGAAATATTTTCTAGAGAATTATTCGAAAAGGCTTTCAAAATTTTATAAATTTGCTGCAAAATGACGGTGGGCATGGATAACATAAACAAGCTCCGTTGGAAATTGGTCATGATACTATTTGGCTTAAATATTTAAAATAGAGTAATAAACTACTAACACCACACATAACTGTTTAATCCAGGTTGTTATTATAAAAAGTGGTAAACTTAGAAAATGTTAGTATTGTCGCCTATGGCAGAATAAATAGTACCGTTTTCCCTACATGCATCTTGTGTGTATTATAGTCTAGACGCCATCTTATTCGCCATCGAGATTACCTCGGAGACTGCCAACGATCACATAAGGCCACAGACCACAATTAAATTCTCTATTAGTTCTTTACAACGTTTTGTTTCATTTAAAAAATTTCACCTAGTCTTTTTGTCAAATTTTTTGTGTGTGTAAAGTGCAGTTCGTCCAAAAATATATCCAAAATTCAGAAAGATTGCTTCTCTGTATTTTACAAATTTAGCCAATACACATCCATACCCCTATGAACAAGTCATGAGATGTTCCGAAAACTGTAAATATAACCTTTTTGCACCTGGCCTAATCACTCTTTCCATATCAAAATCAGTTAAAATAAAACATCCAAAAGTTTATTTCAGCTCTCTTCTTTAATTTCCAATCCAGAAAAACAGAAATGTATGAGAAAGGGAAAGAAAAAAATAAAGAAAAAATACACCATAATTAAAGGGAACTATATTCGTTTTATACGATTTGATTTACAACGAAAAGCGGGATCATTAATTGTGGTCAAAACCCGATATAAACATAAGCATAAAATATAGGTAGATAGATTGCGAACTCGTGTCACTGGACATTTATAAGTCTGATTGATTTCATGTAATATCTTTAAAAAATCAGTGTTTACCTGTATATTAAGAATGAACTTGGTGAATCAAATCAGTAAACGAAATGATTCACAATCATGTTAACCCTGAATTGCAGATGCATTGGTAGGTCAATTATTACATTGAACAAAATTCAAATAAGAAAAGTATAAACTGATTGAACAATAAATAATATGTGTAAGCTTCGTTGTAAAGCGAAGCGTTGACGCGTGATCTGTGCTTCAATCAGATTCATCCTTCTTATAGCGTTTTTTTGGTTATGTGGTTATTTGGTCGTTTGTATAGTAAGTATTTGATTACCGGAACAATTTTGGTCATTTGATAATCTAAGACTAAGACTGTAAGATTTGATCATTGTGTTTAAAAAAAATAATTACCAATAACAGACGGGGCACTTAGCGAACTCCATAATATTATGGTATTCCGTATTTTTTAGGAAAATTAAAGTTGTCTCCCTTAGACTAACATGATAAAATTCATATGGGAGATAACTATATTTTTAATTGATTTTTAATAAGGGAGACATGAATAATGTGATTATCTTAATGTATTATAGCTATTTTCACATTTCTTGCTTTCCTCTGAATTTACCGATGCCAATTAATGAATTCTGTTTCCATATAATGATATGTTTAATATAACGGTTTTCTTGAAAAAGTTTGCCTAATAATTTGTTTAAAATCAGCGTTAACTATCGATGGTACACATATTCAAACCCAATTTTTCTTTCTCGTTTATTTGAAACGTTGATTTAGATTGATATTTTTATTTATCTACCGTATGTTTTTTCCTGTTGTTTTTTTTTTTTTTTTTTTTTTTTAAATCTCTGATATCTACAGTGATGTGTTTTGTGATGCTTACACTTTGGTCTTTGTTCATTTGTATGTCTACTATAAATGAAATAGTTGCCACTGGACGTTGACTGCATGTCCCAAACAATATTCAACCATGATGTGTCTTTTATACACGTAGAAGGAGTAATCAAATATCATCCTCCAGATTTTTATAAGATATTCTAGCATACACAGTGGCGGATCCAGCCATTTTAAAAAGGGGGGGGTCCCAACACAGAGTAAAGGGGGATTCCAACTATATGCTCCCATTCAAATGCATTGATCGGCCATAAAAAAAGGGGGGTTCCAACCCCCGGACCCCCCCCCCCCTGGATCCGCCACTGATACATCAATGTTTTGTTTATTTCCTAATTGGTTTACATTTTTGCCTTAGAAATTCCAACTTATATCTTTAATGCATAACTCATTAGACTCATAGAAAAGCCAAGTTTGTTATCTTTTCATTAATGAAAATATGTACATTTGAATATTATATATCAGTATTTATAAACATATTTGAATTTGATTTATATATCTACTAAATGAATTAAAAACCCATAATAAAATTAAGAATGGAAATGGAAATGTGTCAAAGAGACAACAACCCAACCAAAGAGCAGAAAACGTGAGATAACTTATTTTGCACAATGTTTCTTATACAAAATTTACTAAACGGCTGATTTTTCAATTATCTATTTTTTTTTCGTAATGGCAATAATCTAGTGAGCGATGTCATCACAGACATAACAATAGCCCAATAGTCCTATTCGACCCATTAATTAAAAAAAAACTTCATCAGTAAGCATGGTAAGTGGAGATTTCGCACTTTATTTCTCGTCTGAACCTGCATGAGATATTTGTCGATGGACGTTTAGAAAATAATCATAATTAAATCTACTAATTAGAAATAAGAGAGAAATTGTCTGTCGTCTGATCTTATGTGTTCACTTTAATATAACGAACATGTTCTTATTATTAAAGGTACAACATATCATCTGTTTCTTTTCAAATAGAAAAAGAATGAAAATAAGGCACGTGGTTCTAAAGATCAATCAATAACAAAAGAACAATTGATGGAAAAAATATATATAATTATCTCAGTTATTAACAACAAAAGACCAATTATTGATGACAAAAGAACAATCAATGACAAAGGTTCAATTAGCAATGGTAAAAGAACACTTTTAAAATGACAAAAGAACAATTATTGACAAAAAACTAATGACTAAAGAACAAATATTTACTAAAAAAACACCAACTACTGCCAACATACAATTAATTGCAAAAGAATAATAATTTCTCTAGGACAAAAGAATTACTAATGGCAAAAAATGGCAAAATAACAAATAATGGGAAAAGAGCAATTAAAGACAAAAGAAATGTATAAATGACAAGAGAAAAATCGCGGCAACGAGTGTTTTAATGCTGCTTGCAAAACCTGCAGCATACTTACCTAACATAGTTATAGTTATTTTATTTACGATATATATAAAAGAGAAACGCTGTTCACGGTACATGTATGTGCCTTATTCTAGCGTAAAACAGATTTCTGTTTATCATAAAATTACGTCTATTGCATTTAATGTGGGCAAAATTATATCTTTTTTTAATTTTGGGGCAACTGAGCACCTGAGATCTTCCCGCTTTTAATACATGTATGTGCTTATCGGTGTATTTAATTTTCTGTGTTGCATGTCATTTTGGGACTATCTATTATTTTCATTTGGCCAAGGTCAGGTGTTCTGTCTTTTGACCCTTTATTCTTCATGTAACATTTTTGAACGTTGAACGTGTCGATTGAGTATAATAACGGGGTTGTTTCGCAAATAACAAAATGTAGTAAAAGTCTCTTTCTGGTGCTTATGTGTCTTTAAATAACCAATACGAATTACTAGCGCGGTATAAAAGCTATTATTGCATTTACTGCACGCCAACTATTGACTATAAAAGGACATTTTTAATATTTTACTACTTATATTTGCTAGACCTCACCGATAAATAAAAATAAAATAGTTTCGCATTCTTTAAGAGTTTTATTAATGCATAAATAAACCTTAAGATGACATAGTGAAATGACCCCCGCATTACGAAGTTGACCTGACACACGTGACACGACAGAGTTGTTAATTTCCTCTCCTTTGAAGCCAGGTGCACCCATTACTGCGAACAGGATTTTAATCCCATGTTTTTTATTCATACCATGGTATTTTCATGTTGTACATCATGTAATTACACTAAAATTGTGTGTGGCGTAAACTGTTTTCATTCATTTTTTCAATCTTCTTTTGAAAGAGGTGGTTTTATGGGTTGAACTGGGTTATTTATTTTTTTTTTTTTTTGTGGTTTGATTTATATACATAAGATGAAAAATCTAAGCGCTTGTATTTTTTAATTTTATTTTTATTTATTTTTTTTTTTTTTTTTTACTATTGTAGTAAAAAGTTTTAAATTTATCAAATGATTGTTCTTTTTTTTTATCTAAAAGGGCAATATGTGTTCATAATAAAAATTGATCATATAGATCTTCATGCTTTTGTGTTTTAGATAATATTGTTATACGTTATACATTAAACTTATTCATTCTTTTATATCAGCTTGCAATTTTCCCTCACGAAGTAAAGCCCATTTGCTCCACATAGGGCTCGGTTCGCTGACATAAGGCTCAATTGCCCGTGTTCTGGTTTAATAATTCACTTGTCAGTTATCATGACTTGAAATCGACCGCGTGTTTGGAAAATGCGACACACTAGATGCATATTTCAGAGTCATTGCAAAAACTCTTTGACGAGTTTGTCAGAGGACTGTTACAAGTTCAATATTTTATTCATAATCCATTTTATATACAATTTAATCCCAGTAGCAGTCAAAATAATCCAACCCTTCATATAGGAGGTTGAACCAACTCATAGCTATTATATGTCCTCCTCCTCCTCACAATGTACGTATTCGAGGAATATTTTTATTTGAAATTAAACAAGCAGGTATCCATCAAGTAACCTGTTATTATCTTCGATGTTTAAAACACAATAATGTAGTTTTGTTTGAAACTTTATTAATTAGAATACTTCGAAACTTTGAAACCTCTAAAATTTCGTGGTAGCATGCCTGCCGCGAGTACGAGGACACGGTTATAATAGTTTTATTGATGTAGATGTCATACCAGAGTTTTTAATTTCTATTCTTAATTTTTCAACTAAGAGCGCGCAATGAGGAACAGGAGCAATCACTGGTCAACTCGGAGTCCGTAATGTGTTTGAGCATGTTGTCTTTGTTAACTGTTACCTAAGAGCTGGTACATTAAAACCTATATTCCGCGTGTCTTTCTAGTACAAAACAGATACTATTTTCAAAATAAATATGTTCTTGTCCTGATGTATGTAATATTTGCTGCTGAACGTTCTTAAACACAAATCAATCGTTCTTTTAAACTTGTGCTACATACATTAACTTGTTTTCGTTAGCCTTCTCCTAATCAAGAAGCTGCTTAAGGTGCCAACACTTTAACTAAAATTAATTTGGCTCGTTTAATTTTCTTAAAATTTTTGACAAAGTATTTACTTTTACCCTTTTACAAAAATATGAAAATTTCAAAAAATTTGAACCAACCGTTTTATCAGAAAAATTACACTGGTTATATAGCAGTTTGACAGACACTTATTTTGATCATTGAGAAGATTAATATTCCCTTAACAACACAACGTACACTATGTAATTAAAACGTTTAGCTGATTTTACAGAGTTATCTCCCTGTAGTGTTAGGTACCACCTTAAATCAACAAAAGGTTTGAAAATATCGACTGAAATAAGTTTACCGTTAAAAGAAACTATTTGGTCTTCAATCCACCAAACAAAAAATTATGCAGTCTTAAAGAAATACTCCAAGGTGAACAAACAAGTATAGATGTCTACATAGTGAATTCAAATATCACTGAACTAGTATACATAATTGTTTAGGGGCCAGCTGAAAGACTCCTCCGAGTGCGAGAGTTTCTCGCTGCATTGAAGACCATTGGTGGCTTTCGGCTGTTTTCTGCTCTATGGTCGGGTTGTCGTCTCTTTGACACATTCCCCATGTCCATTCTCAATTTTAACTAAAGTAAATTTATTCATTTTGTATTCTCATTTTGCTAAATGAATAAAAGATAGTTTGAAATGAACATTTTTGCCTAAAAATAATAGAGAAAAGATAATTTTGTTCAAAACCTGAAGAAAGGAAGACTCTCCAAAATAAATCTAGAATTAGCTACATGTGCGTATCAAAGTATTCAAATAGCCAAATATCCAACTGTATACCCTCCCCAACCCCACCTTATCCCCCGGAAATTAAATTGGTATATCCTAACAAGTCTCAGTTTAATTTAAACCCATCAAAATTCACACGATAAACCGTTAAAAACTTGTATATTTGTGTATGTCTTCTACGTGTTAATTTCAAAGTTAAATTATTCAGATTACAACTACTTTATACAAGGGTATCATCTTTTAACATCTCTTCTTATACAAAACAGATTGTGCATGATCCCTAACTGTTCGAATTTGACCATTTAATTCAATAATAGACGGGTTTTGTTACACACACATATATATATATATATATATATATATATATATATATACTATGTATGCCGATCAACTAGAAAACAATTAAGAGGGGCTGAATAGGGGTTCTCTATTTCTGTCTTCTTTAACTTTTTTCTCTGTTCTATGTTTATGGTGTCCCCTTATTCTCTATTGTTTGTCATAGTCAAGCGCCCTATTATTCTTTATGTGTCCCCCCTTTTTTATTATCCAATTGTTTAACTATGCCTTAAGTTATCTCGTTTTTCTTTTATTTTACCTATTTTTCTTTATGTATTACCCCCCCCCCCCCCCATTTTTTCTATTCTTTACCATCTCTTCTATCTCACTATTCTTCTTGTTTGCTCTTTATTCTGCGCTTTTTCAACATTACCCTTTAGACCCCATTCAGACCCTCAGAATAAAACCATTTATATAATGTATGACAATAACAATAATATCAATTTCATTTATATCAAATACTTTAGTATATATCATGAGTAATTAGTACTCGAGCACTGTGGTGTACATTTTATACAAAATGTCTAGTCATCATTTTGTTTGTCAAGACTTCAATCCGTTGATTTATCTTTTTCATGGGAAATTAGTTTTGCTCATTTTTGAAGGTCGTATGACAACATATATGTGTTACATCTACGTCATTTCGTCTCGATTAGATAGTTGACTCATTGGCAATCATATTACATCTTATGTTTTATAGGTCTGTCCAGAGAGTATACATTATTTAGCAATATCACTATAATGTTGAAATGTTCCGTTTTGATGTCTAGTAATCGGTTTATCTACCATAGTTTCGTTCGGCTGATATAAATCCCAACCAATCTATCTTAATAACTTAGTCCTAAGTACTGCGTTTTTAAAATATGTATCGATAATACTAATGTTTAATTCTTTGGTTTGATCTTATCTATGACCAAACCCGCAACTGTCCACACTCGAGGCCCGAAAGCTACCACAAAGAGTTCGGTCATTTAATCATTGGTCTCAGGATATAATTTTTAAAATGTATACGTATTTATTAACTGTCTTGAATGTAATAAGATAGAAATACACGATTTACAAACAGAAATAAATAAATATCGATTTGAGGACCGTTCTTGCGAGGTTGTAACATCATACATTTAGTCTTTGCAATTTTGAAATGAATAATGCAAAGTAAAAGATGTTCAAAAGACAAATAATTTCAAAACTGCATGGTAGAACGATCGGATATGGGCTATTTATATTGATATAGCTGTATATTTTGTGTACTTTTTACACATGCGTTTATACACGTGT
The DNA here is from genome assembly GCF_965363235.1 of Mytilus galloprovincialis. Lineage (NCBI taxonomy): Eukaryota > Metazoa > Mollusca > Bivalvia > Mytilida > Mytilidae > Mytilus > Mytilus galloprovincialis. The sequence goes on along the minus strand of NC_134845.1, from coordinate 82,574,280 downwards.
TGACGACTGTATCCGGCTATCCTAATGATTCGGGTTCCCTTACAGATAAAAAAAAAACTGTTCGCTGAAAAGTCAAATGATGAATATTTAGATATAAGAAGTTGTGTTAAAATTCTATCTCAACTATGCAATGGGATTTTGCATTTTAATAAATACCATTGAAAGTACATTTCAACAGCTTGGTGCATTGGGTTTACTTTTGTCTATCCGATATACTTTTTTACATACATAGATTAAAGAGGATGTGGTATTAGTGCCAATGCAACAACTCTCCGTCCAAGCAAGGAGGTTATATGTCATATAACTTGGTCCAAGTCACAATTTGTAAAAATTAAGTAAAACCATTATAGGTCAAACTATGGCCTTCAACACGGAGCCTTGGCTCACACCGAAATGTACATACTTTTTAAACCTATTTATGGACATACATTTTTGTCATTACACAAAAAATACATTTGCGATGAAATGTCAGATTAAATCGAAACCGCAGACTTGCAGTTTCAGATTTGCCTTTCACAACTGCATAATTAAACAATTAATTGAATTATATTGCAGAATTTTCTTATTAACAATGAATGAAATTACATATTTATATATTTAATGATCTTTAATGCTGAAACCATCACTAACAATATGTAGTGTCATTTCTTTCTACTGCATCAATGTCAAGATCTGTAAAAAATGTGCTAACTGTTGTATTTCAAGTAAATATTTTTTCATAAAGGACGGCTTGTTTCAATAGATCATGTGACAGGCCGATGTTTTTTTCTCAATTGAATTGTTTCATATTTTTCTTGTCGGGTCGACTATACGGTACTGATTTTTTCTCATTGTTGAAGGAAATACATTTACATATAATTGCTTACATTTCCTTCATTTAAACCTTTGTAGATGGTTGTCTCATTGGCAATCATATACCACATCTTCTAATTTTCATACAAAATCTAGTTATGAACAAAATCGGATGCTTTTGAAGTCCTTGCTTTAAAAAAAAACGGGCATTGTAACAAAACATTGTTGTCGGGAAAAAAGATGATGCTGTATTTTTCTGATGGAGTCTACGGGACGGGGTTTTCTCATTGTTGAAGGTCGTATGGTTAATGGTTTAACTCACTCTCAACAATGGTGAGCGATCACAGACGACATTTTCAGGCAAGTCCAGTCACTGTTCGGTGTGAGCCAAGGATCCCTGTTGAAGGCCGTACTTTGACCTATAAACGTTTACTTTTTTATATGTATACAAATTGTGACTTGGATTGATAGTTGTCTTAATGGCACTCGTGCCATATCTTCGTGCATCTATTTGTGGAGAATACTGTATCGAATGGAAAATATACCCGACGCACTAAACTTGAAATGGACTTTCAATGGTATTTAAAATGCAATGTGTTATTGCATAGTAGAGATAGAATTTAAATTTCCGTTGTTTTTTTTTTTTTCTACACAAATCTGTATAACTTTCTTTTTAATCCTTTGGGAAGTTGTCTTTCGTTTTCAATTTGAAAATATTTGTATTTCAGCGCGTAGCTAAGCTGCTAAAAATTTAAATGTCAACTGTCTTCGATATTTCAAAAAATGTGTACAAATTCTCGGTCAAAAAGATCACGACACATACACTTATGAAGTGCAACCTTGATTACAAATGCATTAATCCTGAACAAAGTAAGGTGCGCTTCATAATATTTGCATACCCTTGTATCTACGGAAAACTGCATTTACTAACATCACTTACATATCAACAGATTAAACAGGTTAAAAAGGTCGGACAATTTCCCACATTTATAAAAATCGGAATGCAAAAAAATTGACAATAATATTTAAATAGAATAGACCGTATTTGTTAAGTTTAAAGTAATCCTCTGAAAAGGGCATTTGTCTGGATTTTTGACAGAAATTGATGAAAAATGAAAATCCGATCATTCAAATAAATATGCACGAAACAGCAAAAAAAATGATATAAGTAAAATATGTTTAAAATAGTGTGCATCAGAAGTCTATTATAACATTCATCTTTAGGATGAATGCATAAACGCGAACGATGTGGAAGTCAACGATGTATAAATACCAAACTACAGGGTAGCTCATGTTAACCTTACTAGTGACACGTTAGCAAAGCCAGTAAACTGGTATTTGCGACCATCAAATCACCGGAGCTTAAAATACAATAGTGTTAGCTCCATTCTAATGACACTGACAGTAAAAGCAATGTCAAATCATACATTTAAAATCTGTCCTAAGTGATCTGCGCTTATTTGTACGTTTTCAAATCATCAATTGTGAATTGATGCAATGAAAATTAGTGACATTATCCAATCAAAATAAGCGTTCCAAACGATGTTGTCTCTATCAGGACCATCTTACAACATCTTTTGGAAATATTTTACCCAACAACGATTTAGAAACGATGCTTAAATTGTATGGAAACTAGAACGTTGTTTCTACATAAAGAATATTGCAATAAGTCTAGGTGGCATATTTCGTAACAAAACTTATTTTAATCGACATTACAAATTTCCACTATCACTCCAAAGACAGTTGTAACAATTGATAATATAGTTCATTTGTTTTCATCCTGACCCGACCGTGGAACATTTTTCACAGGACACTTAGTTAACAAAAACAACAACCAACCAATGATTACGTCCACACACATAAAATCGAAAAATCCGCCGCCCCCTTTTGTCGACTTATTTTTGCAACTCTCAAATTAATCCAAACATATTTTAAAATTAGTATATGTGTCAATATATAAATAAGGAGATATTGCAAGATTGCCAATGAGACAACTATCTCCAAGAGTTCAAATGATGTCGATAGAAGCAATTAAAGGTCACAGTATGTTTTCTTTAAACTTATATATTGAACACCTGGTACTAAAAACGTACGTTTTATATATGATTGTATGTATTAAGGATGTTTCAAAATAACAAGCCTTTTAAAAGACTGGTATAAATTGACAGTATAGAAATAAAATAACAGAACATCCAGGAAAAAATTAGGCTCTGTGTTCTTGTTTTCGAGTTATAAGCCATAGAAATATTTTAATGGCGCTACATGGATAAAACCAGGGGATTCCGAATATCTGGCAAAACATCAAGACATCCATATCTTCGACAGTGCTTATCTTTTGTCATACCTTTATGTTATTTTGTAAATTTGAGAATTTTGTTTTCATGTTATACATGATCTTTAATCGTTTGAACGTTCTGTTTATTCTAATAACAACTTTTTCGACTCGAGACGATTTAGAGATTGATATTTGATATAGAAGTATATTGTGTGCTGACGCATACATGTTTTCTTTCAGATGTTTACCTTCCTATTTTTCGTTAGGTTGTCAGCTCTTTACAGGAACAATTATATGTTGGCCAAATCACCTTCCATTAATATTTCTAAATGCCAAAAACGAGCACATTGTGTTTGTTCTTGTGGGCATATAATAATTGTGATAATCTCAGAAAACAAAAGATATGAATACAAAGAAATGTGGGGATACTTTGATGAAACCGAACAAACAACAAAACTATTCTAGGGTAAAACAAACAATTCTACCCTATAACAAAACTATTCTAGAGTATAAACAAAAAATGTTCTTTATTAGAACAGAATTATTACACGGTAGACTAAGACCGATGTTCTTTGATTGAACAAATCTGTTCTAGGGTAGAACAAAACTGTCAGAAATTGTTCTACCTGTGTTGTGAGAATGTGTCTATACATAAACTGTTCTAATACAGTTCTCCGTCAAGTTCCTCCGTATGAGAGGTTAGACCTAGTCCGAACTGTAGTTAACATATTGAAGTTGAACTTTCTCTATTTGTTCTATTTGCATGTTTGCATAATCCAGTATCTAAAGCTAATCTTAGTGTTGTCTTTCAAAACTGAAATTTTTCTAATCATTTTATCAAAATGATTAAAATTTCATCACACGTGCCAAGAAAAATTATGTCATTAAGATAATATATGGACAGACAGATAATTACAAAACAATATAATCAGTCGATGAATATAAATGCATTTTTATTAACCTGCATTATGCAGACGTAATATGTAGTGTTTAATTTGTTGAGACAGGCGTATGGTTCAATTTGAAATTGTCTTTCATCATATACATGTAGGTATTATTTCTGTCTTATAACGTGTTAAAATTTAAAGTTTGAAATAATGAATTATTAGAAAGTTTAACTTGTCAAAAGAATTACGTATATTCAGACGACAAATGTGAAAGGGATTTGTATATTTTTTAACTTTTTGTATATTTTTTTTTAACTTTTTGTATATTTTTTAACTTTTTGTATCAAATACTCGATTATAAAACTATCATTTATTACATAACATGAAAGCAAATGTTCTCAATGTATTTTATCACATTTGACTAATTCTGTCTTTATATGTTTATTTGTTTTCCTTTTTGTTAACATTTTTTCAGAATAGTTTCGGAAAAAAATACACGGTCAGATGAGACATATACTGGTTCTTAGAATCTAGGGAATCTCACGAAAGAACAGCTAACCATACTTCTGATATATCAAGACCAGTAAAGGACTAGAGGTCGAGAAGGTTAAATCGAAAGTGTGATACCATGCATCTAAGCGTGATATTCTATTCGGAATAAGTTCTCATAGCAGTATAATGATAAATCCGAACGTAAAGGAATATTACAATTTAATATCACCTATTATGGACACGAAGACTAATACAAACATTAAATTAATGTATTATAGTATATGTAATGTATAATTTGAGAAATCTTATCGTGTATGTTTATTACAAGTATCAGATGATTTAAACCAGATTTTGACTTAATTCAATTATTTGCTGAAGTTGTTCACAGTAAAAGGTGAGGACAGTTTCTATACTTATAAAAATCTATAGAACACATTCTCCATCGTAATGTGCATTCTCGTTTGCTGTCTTAAGGATTCAATATACGTGTTTTAATGGCGTGCACTTGTCGCCGTTATAGACAAATAATCGAACGCACGTTTGCTTCGTTTGATATAATAATTGCCGTAACAATTACGGGCAAGTGGAATACGGACTGAAAATTTGTAGCAACAGACACAGTGAAGTGTTATAGCAACGTTTAGTATCGGAGAACACTTGTTGTATCTTTATTAGATATGGTTAAGTGAATATGGATATATTTTATCAGTCTGTATACTTGTCAATGCATCAACACATTCGCTAGCTGTTGTATGTGCATTTTGTAGAGTGAGTTCAGTGAATTTTTTTTCTTCTTTGAATAATTGAACGATTTACTTTAGCGAATCACTACTTTGTAAACGAAGAAGATCTACCCAACTTTGTGCGTTTTGTTGAGTGACTTGGGTGATTTTTTCTCTGAGTTATTAATTAATTTTCCCTTAGCGAATCTCTTCATTGTATTCAAAGAAAATATACACAACTTTGTGCTTTTTGTTGAATGACTTGGGTGAACTTTTCAAACTCTGAGTACTTTACTCTAGCGAATCACTGCACTGTTTTCAAAGAAGGATACTTGATTCTACAACATTAAATTACTTAACAAACATTTGAATATAGTAAGTTTATTAAACTTGGAACATTATTTAAATTCGATGCAAGTTAATTTAATGAAGGCGCGTGTTTTGTGTTATTAATTAGTTTGAAGCGACAATATCATAATGGATCTGACCAATACTCATAGACGGCGGAAACAGGAGTTATTTAACCCTGGACACTGGCATCGTGATCACCGGTGAGTTTTAATTATTTATAAATTTTTACCTTCAACTTCCTTTGTCTGGCTTTCACTTTTTTTGGCTTTTAGTATCCCAAATGAAGACAAAACCAGAGAAGTTTATACTTCCGAGACTTTCATATATTGTTTGCCTTGAGTGTCCTTGATGAAGTTAAATCAAGAGAAGCTAAAATTTCCTTGACTTTCATTTTTTTGCTTTGAGTACTAGTGTACCCGATAAAGGTAAATTATTCCACTAAAGCGGATGTTTTCTTGCCTTTCAATTTTACGTCTTGAGCATCCAAATTGATTTAAATTCAAAAACTGATCTATTAAATGTTATTTCATGCGTTTGGTTATTTTACGGTTGTTGTTTCGCATGTTTTGTTGTGTACCTGAAAAGTATATTGACTACCAGTAAAGATATAGTTTCAAATTGTTGAACGGTACTAAAACCTTTTAAGCATTTCAGAAACTCAGATTTTGTATTGCAATAAACACACTACAGAAACGGGTTGTCTCTCCGGCAGATCAAATTGATGTGTAGACAGAAATATTTGTCAAAGAGTTTTGAATTGATATTCATTGAATCAAAATTATAACATTAAACTTAATATTTTGGTGGAGAATTTAATAGCATTCGTAATCATTGACAAGCAATGAATTAAGTTATAACGTTTATATATTCTGTTCGAACTCTTAAAAGTTTTTCGATTTCACAAATCGCCTTTAATGAACAGTATTTCACAGTTTGTTTTTAAGTGTTTTCGAAACAAATGTTCACCTATCTAAGAGTTAGTATAACATTAAAGTTTAAATTTAACTTACAATTATTTAAACCTGAAGTGTGCATACTTTTATATAGTTAACATCCTGAAAGTTTATTTTAATTAATTTTATTAAATGCATGGTAGTGCATATTTTAAGGGCCAAAACTGACAAATTTCTATATCTCAACGTAAATACTAAATTTAAAAAATGAGCCTTAGTTTTTATTAAAATTTGTAAGGTTTCAATTTCAATGAATATGTCAATATACATATTACGTTTCCTTTAAATGTAAAAAAGATAAATGTATTTAATTGAACATTTCTTTATGAAAAAGCATGTTTATAAAAACTGTTGATAATGAACGAGAATATTCATACAAATTGATAACCATTAATTATAACAATTTCGGTTACGAACTAGGAGTATGTATAACAAAGGTGATATCTTTGGGGGAAATGGCTACACTATGTTTGCTGGATAATTATTTTTTTTGGTCGAATATTAGTAAAAGAGTCGGTTTAACGTCAATAAGACAGCAACCCAACTATACAGAACACCAAGACACATTCTTTTTGGTTTGCTTTAAATGATTTTCTTAGGATTAGTATAAACAAATATATAGATAATGAAATCGTGAAATCGTTTGTTTCATTTGCTTTGATAAAGAATGTGGTATCGTCTTTGTTAAGAATACATATAAATCGCATGCTTTCGATGCCGCTTCCGGGTATGAACAACTCTGCAAGATTATTTCAAATTCAAAGAAAGTACAATTGCAGTTTTAATTTTCAGGTTATAGTGCAAATGTTAGTAAACTACTTGTATTATTGTTGCGAAATAAGATAAGCTAGATATCAAAAATGTGTATAGATTACGGTAATATAGTATATCTAAAACGAATTTACATCAAAGTGGATTGAATCAAAAAGCTGATAAATGTTGTCTTTCTTCGAAAAAACACAGCCTTTTTTCACATGTACAACGCAGTATTTGTATAAGCTAATATTTTAATTCAATGCAGGGTCAATTTGAAACTTAGCCATCTCCTTATGTGTATAGCGCTTGTGTGTGAATGAGCGAGAAATTAGACTTTAAGCCACATTAGTCAACAAACAAACTTACTGTATGTCATTGTGACACACAAAAACATAAATTAAAGACTAACAACCATATTTATGACGTCCATTTATATCATTGTGCTAGTACATATTTTTGATTATTGGCCAGCTGAAGCCAGCCTCCGGCTGCGGGATTTTCTCGCAGTATTGCAGACCCATTGGTGGCTGCTCTTCGGTCGGGTTGTTGTCTCTTTGACACATTCCCCGTGTTCATCCATTATACAAAAAATACTATTTCCTGGTTTCTTCTGTCGTCATTCTCTTAAACATTGCTTGCCAACTCACGTTACAGTTTTGATCAATCAGGAAATTAACACTCGTTTGCTCACTGTGGACAAACAGTAAATGAACACTTCACTTTTAAATGACCACTCCTTTTCCTGTTTATTTCGCCTTTGCTATAAGTGGACATCTGAAGTAGATCGATTTCAATCAGTTTAATTTGATGGCTATTTGTTTTCATCAATATCAAATATTTGTAAACATTTAAATATATAAACGTAACCTGCAATTAATGTATTCGTTGGGTCATGTTGTTCCTCTTCACACCCTTGTGATAAATTTTAATGACTTCCGGTTACTTATATGGACAAAACGTAGTAGTTACCAGAAGCAGACTTATATTATTTTATCGTGATTTTATATTCTTATTTCAAGTGAAAGAGTGCTTGAGTTATATTTCGCGATGCCAGGTTTAAAACCAGCTGATATTATACTTTTAATTATATACAAATACGACTATTTGATCGTATATTACAATATGTTGTACTATACTTAATAACTATACACACACTTTCGGCATGTTTCACACAAATATTGTTTCAGCCTCACATTTTTCAATATTATATGTGAACTACTTGATTTTTGGCAAGATTGTGTTTAACCCTTTGTCTTATTCAGGCTGTCCCGTAATTATAAGGAGGTCAGTCAAGGTCGTTAAACACTTCCAGTAGTAGTAAGGAGATTACGTCTTTCCATACCATACTTGTACTGGACATACCAAAATATGCCCTAAAATCGTCGAATATAACTTTTAAACGGAAAAGAGTTTTGCTGATAATCGGGGTCGATCGAAGTTGCACTACAAAAAGAAGATATGTGTCAAAGGGGTAAGGTTCCGCGATGTAACCGGCTACGTATGGATTTAATGACACTCTCTATACACGTGTTTCGGAATCATGTTTCCGGTGTAACCGGATGTGGCTTTGCATGTATGTACATCTAGCATAAACGGACGACCCTCTAACATTGTAACCATTGGTTTTCCTGCAGAATGGGAAAAGTCATTATCATAGACCCATAGACTTGAGTGTCATATGCAATCCCTTGAAGAAAAAACTTCATTGTGCACATTTCATTGTGGGTCTCATTGGGGTCTAAGCGTGACGCGGGATTGTCTATTTTTGTAAGCGTGACACGTGAAAGTCAAATTATTGTGTCGTGAAAACGGGAAATGAGGTCTAGCGGGACCCGGGAAATGACAAAAAAATGAGAATTGCTTACGTACATAGCATAAGCGGGATACGAGAATCTGACAAAACAATAAGCGGGATCCGGGATCGGAACCCCCCCCCCCCCCCCCCCCCCCCCCAATGAGACCCCCTTCATTGCGATCGTGTTGCTGAATCTTTCCTTTAACCACACATAAAGAGATTCAATGAGATAAAAGTATGCTGCCATTTTTTTTTAAATGGACAATTAAATTGACAATTCGAGTAGTTTACTAAAACAGCATAATATTGTGGCACGTGAAGCGTTACTTAATAAATTTGTATAGAATGAAATAAGTAAAGGGATAGATATGTTTACATAACAAGATAGTTGTGTGGTATGTAAAGTGCTACTTGATCAAATTATAAACTTTAAAAATTTATTAAATAACACTTGTTATTTAATTCCAGTGGTCATGTTTCGAGTAGATTTGGTAGGCCACTTGTAAAATGTGTCGCACTTATTATGATTGATCGATTTTTGTTTGTTCAAACGTCACACTTGGTAATAATGTCAAGAACTCAAATGCACTTAGTCAATAAAATGATGAACGAATTTAACAGCGATATCTGAATAAGATATCAATATTAAAGATGGCTAACTCTTCGATGAAGGAAAGGCATTACCACCGGATATGGTGACATTCATTAGATAACCGGAAGTGCATGGGTTTGATGTGACTGGAGACATTATCGTTGGTGGAATATTCGTTTTCACCTACATTTGGCTTACATGTTGGTTTAACAAAAAAATGTCGTCCTCAGATTAATTTAAAGATTTAGTACTACGCGCTAGCTTGTAGACAAGTGCATGTAATGTAGGCTATATACAGCAAACGTGAACGCACATACATATACAAGAATCCAACAACCAGTTCATGTTAATCTGGTTAATCTAATCCAGCCATGAACTTTGAACTCATCGTTCAAAAAACTTTGATATGTGTAATTTTTAATTCATTCTGCAGGTGCATGTCTAGATCATATTATTTTGAAATAGCAAACCAAAAAAAATCAAAGGACTTCTTGGCAAAATGTATGACCTCATCGCTGTTTCGATGATTTTTATCTTGTCATTGTCCAAAAATAAGGCTATCTATCCTGTTTATTGTGCATTTCCTTTAAATTAATGTGAAAAGAAAGTATATGTAGGTTATGCGTTCATCAGACAGCAACCCAGCGTCATTGATAACTACATGTAATAAATTCAGTGCCATTCCTCGTCCAGTTCAAATTTAAAGTTACATCGATAAATTTCGAATGAAGCGACTTACAAATGTATATAATTAAAATAAATACTTGAAGTGTATTGTAAATGCACAAGGCAACAATAGTTTATCAATTGGCAAAACTAATGAATAGGAGATCCATTTCAAATGAAATAAAAATGTGAGAAAATTCACAAAAGTACTGAACTCCGTGGAAAATTCAAAAAGGAAAGTCCCTAATCAAAATTAATGGCAAAATAAATAGCTCAAACACATCAAACAAATGGATAACAACTGTCATTTTCCTGACTTGGAACAGGAAGCATTCAGTCCTCCCCAATTTTTGAAAGAGTGATAAACGATTCTTATATTATTTGGCTGTCATATTCATGATATATTTGTCACTGGACATTAATCAAACAGCAAAAAAACAATCCTTCAAACAAGCAAGCAAGCAATTGATATCATGGTTCGTTATAAGTGAAATGCAAAACAAAATAAAATGTATTCTCAACCATATTTCTGGATTTTTTTCCAACCCTAAATCGACTTGTCACATGTCTGTTCCCTTTTCACGAATACATGTATCACAAATGTCCATTTCTAATTGTGAAGTACATGTCTCAATCATTTCGATAAGAATAATGTTTTCTATCGTTTAAAAAAAACTAAGATTAAAAATGACGAAATTGTGAAATAGTTATTTTTAATCTCAATTGAAACAAACTATATCGGTCTTTTCTGATTACGTAAATGATAAAATGGCGTTAACAACAACACCAGGACTAAAGAATGTCCTAAATATTGGACAATTACTATACAGGGACATTTGTGTCAATATGTATTGATAAAGTTTAAACGCGAGATAAATAAATATATGTGATTCACGGGCACATGTAGTTATGACTGTGAAGCTGCAGTCCTTGTCCTTTTCTTATGCATGCATAAGTTATATTATATACATGTATGTCTGCCGAAGCTCGGTGGTTCTCTCGGGCGCTTAGGCATCGTCTATCATCTAAACTTACCACCGGAAAAACCGATAGTGCTGAAAGTAACGTTAAATAATTCAATATGCATGTATGTGTGTGTATCTTTCCTTGTTTCTTTACAAAGTTTATATATGAACTGCCAGTTATTTCCTTCCTATCCACCTAAATGTCTATTTAAGGGTTTTACAGAAAGCCTGTTTTAGGTTATCAATGCCCTCAACTTCGTACTCTTTTTTTGGCCTATTAAACTGTGTTCGTTACTGGTGAGTCTTTTGTAAACGAAACGCGCTTCTGAATTACAAAATGTAAAGCCTGATATCTGTGATGAGCAAACTAGACTCCAGCTGGCAGCCACGCACAACTGTGTGTTTAAAAATGTACAAAAGCAAAATATACACACAAAAATGTATTGTATAGGGTTATTGTACCAGTTTTAAAAGAATATTGTTAAGACGAGACAAAACACGAAAACACAGGCCCAATACTAAATATTGCTGTTTTCTGTTCTTTGGTGGGGTTGTTGTCTCTTTGACACATTCTTCATTTCCATTCTCAATTTGATATAATAATTGTGCAACGGATGTGTAAAGTTATATTGTGAAAGTTACATTATATAAATTATCCGGACACTGATGCGCCTCGTTTATATAATTAGAGGGTTGTTTAAATGATGTCTTGTGGCAAATATTTCATGCATATTCAGTTGGAAATTAAATTAAACAATATATGCATGGTATTCATCTTGCAATACATGTAACAGATGCATGTTCCAAATATACATGCTACAACGATCTGTCAAATAACGTTAAAAAAAATGGAATAATAAATAAATTATAATTGTCCCTCAAAGAAAGCAGAATGTTTAGTCACTTGGCATCTGTTTGTTAAATTTTAAATTCAGAAATAAATATGAAATGTCAATATATAAAGTGTGAATATGAATTATTATGAGTTTGTGTACGTTTAACGCCCTTTTTAGCTCACCTTTCCTAAAAGGAAACGTGAGCTTTTGCCATCACTTGGCGTCCGTCGTCGTCCGTCCGTCGTCGTCGTCGTCGTAAACTATTTCAAAGATCTTCTCCTCTGAAACTACTGAACCAATTACAACCAAACTTTAGCTGAATGATCCTTAGGGTATCTAGAATAAAGATTGTGTTTTATTTTCCATTTTGTGAAAAAAACATGGCCGCCATGGCTAAAAATAGAACATGGGGGTAAAATGCAGTTTTTGGCTTATATCTCAAAAACGAAAGCATTTAGAGCAAATCTGACATGGGGTAAAAATGTTCATTAGGTCAAGATCTATCAGCCCTGAAATTTTCGGATGAATCAAACAACCCATTGTTGGGTTGCTGCCACTTAATTGGTAATTTTAAGGAAATTTTGCAGTTTTTGGTCATTATCTTGAATATTATTATAGATAAAGATAAACTGTAAACAGCAAAAATGATCAGCAAAGTAAGATCTACAAATAATATGACCAAAATTGTCAATTGACCCCTTAAGGGGTTATTGTCCTTTAATGACAATTTTTCACAATTTGTTCATCATATTTGCTAACTTTAAAAAATCTTCTCCTCTAAAACTACTCAACCAAATTCAACCAAACTTCAACTAAATGATCAGTAGGGTGTATAAAATAAAGTTTGTGTTTTATTTTCTATTTCGTCAAAAAACATGGCCGTCATGGCTAAAAATAGAACACAGGGTAAAATGCAGTTTTTGGCTTATATCTCAAAAACTCCAGCATTTAGAGCAAATAAGACAAGAAGTTAAAGTATTTATTAGGTCAAGGTCTACCTGTCCTAAAATTTTCAGCCGAATTGGGTAACTGGTTTTTCAGGTATAATGCCCCTGAATTGATGATTTTGAAGAAATTTTGCAGTTTTTGGTTATTATCTTGAATATTATTATAGATACAGATAAACTGTTAATAGCAAAATTGTTAAGCAAAGTAATATCTACAAATAAGTCAATTTGACCAAAATTGTCAATTGACCCCTTAAGGAGTTATTGCCCTTTAAAGACTTTTTTCACAATTTGTTCATCATGTTGACTTACTTTAAAAAATCTTCTCCTTTGAAACTGCTGTATCAATTTCAGCCAAACTTAGGCTAAATGAGTTTCAGAGTATCTAGTATAAATTTTATATTTTATTTCCTTGTATGTCAAGAAACATAGCTCCTATGGCTAAAATAGAACATAGGAGAAAATGATTTTTTTTTTGCTTTTGAAGAAAATAGGACGATTCAAAGAACATTTAAATAAATTGAAAAGCCAAAATAATCATTGATGAGAGATTTAACCCAAAAAATTAAGGTGAGCGATTCAGGCTCTTGAGAGCCTCTTGTTCATATTTACATCCATATTTTCGTTTCAAAGAAATTGACTTTGACAGATATGCTAAATTGTTCTTACATGTCTATTCTGAATATTTGATATGCAAGCACGTGACATTTGTCAATGTACTGAATCGTTGTTTAATTAGACAACAATATTAATATAAGGAAACCATTGCCATGCAGTAATTGTTTCAATGGTCTCTTCATCTGTCACTTTACGACTGATACAAAACAAACCTGGTGGAATATATAGTTTTGAAGACTTTGATGTCTTAAGGATGTACTTAGGTAAGGTTTTGGAATTCGTGTTAAATTTTCAGACTCCTTGGTGTTTTTCCATACAAAACAAGGTAACATATTTTGCCCCATAACACCCATTTCTTTTTTCATATAAGACTAAATAGCTCATGAAAGGTCATTTACCAAAATTTTAGAAGATTCTTAATTTTTTTTCTTTTGTTTTAGGACCCAAATAATACCAATGCAAACATCAGGTAAAAGTCCAAGTCAGCATTTTCCCGCCATATTTTTAATCTCAAATATCTCGAAAAGGAGGTTCATGACCTATCAATATTTTTAGTTTATTTTAATCCTTTAAGAATGCTCTACTACCTTATAGTATCAATTTTAAATTTCTGATTTATCAATTTTCACCTAACCTCACCTAAGTAAAAATGTACATCCTTAAAAGTGACTTTGAGATGAAGAACATCAGTAAAGGCACTGTTCCTTTGCTTTTTGTGTGG